>NC_088928.1:29657500-29772500 GCF_038396675.1 Hydra vulgaris | reverse complement strand
CAGATTAATGTAGGCAATTATATATCTTTAAAAAAAATAATAAAAGCTAAATAAACAAACTTCAAGAGAAATGAAAGTCTAATAGAGGCACTTTGTAAAATTCTCTAGTTTAGGTTATTTTTTGAGGCTCCTTGATGTGAAACAAATATTGTCCCATTCATAAAAATTTTCTAGTGTCAAACAAGCATTTAATATTCTTACCATTGGCTTCACATAAGCACTGTTTTCCTTGACATTTTTAATTTGTCCAAGAAAAAGTTCACATGTCTCAAATTTTCTGAGCTTGATTTCTCATTCTTATTCTTTTTGTTGACAAGTTTATTTTCAATGCTACTCAATGATTTTGAGCTAGAATTGTGATCATGGCACTCTTTTGGATCTTCTATTGAACTTTTGATATTTTTTGATTGAACTTTTGACTTTATGCTCTTCGTGTGTTTATTCAGTTTTTTTCTTTCTTTGCAACCTTTGAGCCAATATCAAAACTGTTATCAAATTTTTCTAAATCTTCTATGCCAACACTTTTTTCTGCAGGAACAGAAAACTTTTTTTTTCGTTTTTTAGTTACTGAAGTCTGCAAGGATTTATTTTTCTTGTAAAAAATTGGATGTCTAAATTGGATGGACCAATATGTCTGTTACGTTGATAAAGAATCCAATCCCTCAAATGTGCCTCAAGCACGACTAATTGAAAATTTTTGGGGACATTTGGAACAGAAGGTTTACGAGGGAGATTGGCAAGCTTCAACAGAGCAAGTTTTGATTGATCGCATTAAACTAAAACTACAAGAAATTGATTTAAACTTTTTACATTCGCATATGAAAGGCGTCAGAGCAAAATTGAGATCAATTGCAGATGGTGGTGTTTTTTCATATAAAAAATATTATATTTTTATTAAAAGAAAAATGCTTTATTTAAAAAAAATATAATAGTAGTTTGTTTTTTTATTTATAAATAAGTTATTGACGTTTTTATTTTGTCCGATAACCCGTGATATCCGCATCACCCGTTAATATGACATAAATCTTCTTTACCGATTGGAAATCCAAAATCACTCAATTGAATGGTACACTTCACAAAAGCAGCCTCCTCGAATTTGGAAAAGAAGTATGGTTTATTGGGTTTTAAGTTGTGTTTTCCTTTTAATTTGTAACAAATTGTTTTTTGACTGATGCCATATTTAGCAGCAACTTGCTTTTGCGTCAGCTTTTTACTTTTTGCCTCTTCAAGACATTTGGATAGATCATTATTTGTATAGCCTTTATACTTTTTGGCTTTGTAACAACTTGACATCTGGAAAAAACATGAATGTCATTTTTGAATAAGCAAAAAAAGTTGATAAAAACAATAAAAATATATGTAATAAATATACCTATATATAAAATATATTTTAAGTTTTAAAGACAGCTGTGGTTATTTTGCACATTGTGCTAAGTTATCCTAAATTTAGTCCAAGATAGTAATTTATTTACAAAATTTAGTAAATTTTCTTCATCTATACTGACAATTGCATTAAAACATAAAATAATTCAAATTAGTATTTTGATGAGCATGTTATGCTGTTTACTTACCTTAGAATTCTGATCTGCTTAACAGATAAAAGTTGCAAGAAATTATTTGAATGACTTTTTTCTATGTTTAAGTAAAATTACTTGTGTAGAAAGAAATCTTGTTAAAATGAATTTTTTGCACTATTTTTGTATTAAAACTAGAATAAACAGCTGACTTGAAAAGTGCTTTGCAGTTGTAGCTAAAATTTTTAACTGCGAGAGAATAAAATATCTTTGACTTTAGTTGTACAATGTTAACCACGGTTGTGCAAAGTTACCCAAAGTTGCAGCATATCAATAATAATATTATTATGATCTTAATATAATTAATAATAATAAAAACGCAACTTTATAAGTCAAAAGAAAATTAATTTGTTAATCTTTTTTTTTTTAATTTCACTTAGAATATGTGAACACTATAAGCAGCCAAAAGTACTGCAAAATCCGAAATATGCTATCCGAAAAAAAATAAATATACTACTTCTGCTGATTTAAGTTAATATATTCTACTCTCTTTAATTTATAAAAAACTATCAATTACTTTTATAAATAAAAATAGGAAATGAAGAATAATAAAAAAATATAATATTTTTTACTGCAATAAAAGTCCTTCATACTCAGATACAGTCATGTATGCACTAAAGCCCCTGCTAATGGCAGTTATAGTATTTTTATAGTATTTTTATATATTTATGGTTAGCTTAAATAATTAAATATACACATTTAATTATCTATTTAAGCTAACCATAAATAAATAATTAAATATATATATAAATATATATATATATATATATATATATATATATATATATATATATATATATATATATATATATATATATATATATATATGTATATACATATATAAATATATAAACAAGTCTCGGAAGCGAGACCTTTAGCTCTTGCCTACATTCCCCTAAAGTGATTTAGGGGAGCCATTTACGGCTCTTGCAAAAGCATATTTTTTTCATAAACATAAACCACTTTTTTTTCTTTATTAATAAAATTAAAAATTCTTCTGCAAACAACACTGTAAACTGCTTCTTTTTTATTTTGTTCAAACTCATATATATAATATGAAATTGTTATGCACTAAGTTATTGTGAAATAATTTTTACATTACGTAAAGAATTATATATTTTTTATACTTGTTATAATTTTTAGATAAATTATATAAATTTACATTTAATTGTCTCAATTAGAGCAAAATAAAAAACATAATGCATAATTAAATGCTCGGCTAAAAAAATTGAAATTATATAAACACTTTTATTGTGGAATCTTTTTTTGTTGTAATAGTTATTTAACTTTCTGCATTCTAATACAGTAAGAAAATATAAAATATATTTTATTAACATTACAAACTTATTTAGCTTTTTTTTACACTTGTCTAAAAAAAATTTTCATAGTATGATAAACGATGCTGGTTATAAATATATATATATATATATATATATATATATATATATATATATATATATATATATATATATATATATATATATATATATATATATATATATATATATATATATATATATATAGTAGTGTGCAAAAGTTTAGAATACCAACTTTTTTTTCTGCACAACTTTTCACAAACTTTCTTAAATAAGCTAGAATTTTTACCAAATGTGCTCTATATTATTTCAATTTAAAATACAAAACATAAAAGTTTAATTTAAAATAAAAAAAGTTTAATTAACATTTAATCGTTTTTTTGAAAAAAGCTTCCGTGCAAAAGTTTAGAAACAGTATCATACCCTGCAATTAAATCATGTTTTTGTAAACAAAAGCAAAATTTTAGGCCAAAATTTTTGTGAAATTTAATAACTTAATTACTTTAGAGAAATTTCAAAGGCAGTGAAGTATAACTAATTGCTAAAATATTTGTAAAATTTTATAATTCAATTACTTGAATAATATTACTAATATTTTAAAAGCATGGGAAAAGCTAAGGAAGTTTTAAAGGAAATAAAGGAATTAATTATAAAAACTGTGAGAAATAAATGACTTACATACAGATTTCTGAACTTTATGTTTCTAAATCAGGAATAAGTCACATTATGAAGAGATTTTGTCTGCGCAAAACTATTGAAAGCAAACCTTGCTCTGGAAGACCTAAAGTTACAACTGAAAAGTCTGATAGATTATTAGTAAGGTATTCCAAAAATAACCCTCACAAGACTGCTGTTGAACTTAATTCATTTATGCATCAGTTTCATAGCACAAACTGTAGCGTCGATACAACTAAACGTCAATTAAAACAAAATAATCTGTAAGGTCGTCGTCCAGTTAAGAAACGGCTAATATCTGCAAAAAATTTAAAAAAAAACAAAATAAAATTTGCAAAAGATCATATTAGTCGGTCAGCTAATGACTGATCAAAAGTCCTTTTTTCTGATGAATCAAAGTTTATGCCATTCAGTAATAATGGAACTAGGTACATTAGGCACCCAGTAGCAGACAGATTTAATCCAAAATATTAGTTACCCACTGTTAAACATGGAGGAGGAAATGTTATGGTTTGGGGATGTTTTAGTTGTGACAAGGTGGGCCCAATTCATCATATAGAAGGTATTATGGACCAGAGACTTTATTTAGACATCATCAAGAATGTTATGCTGCCACATGCAAAGCATAAAATGACTTGCAAATGGATCTTACAACAAGTTAATGATCCAAAGTATTGTGCCAGATCTGTTAAGGAATATTTTAAATTACAAAAAATCAAAGTTCTCGAATGGCCTTCACAGAGCCCAGATCTCAATCCTGTTAAGCATCTTTGGGAGTACATCGATCAGTAGTTAGTTGGTAGAAAAACAACCAACAAAGACCGTTTATTTGCATTGATTAAAGAATGTGGTATAATATTCCTCAGGATGTTCTCATTAAATTAGTAGATTCAATGCCTCGTCGCTGTGATGCTGTATTAAAGGCAAATAGATATGCCACCAAATACTAAGTGCTTTAATAAAACTATTTAATTGTTAAAAAATTGTTATTTTGTGAATTTTAGTAAAAGTTTCAGCTTTTTCAAAACAAATATTAATCAAGTTTAGTTGTTTCTAAACTTTTGCACAGAAGCTTTTTCAAAAAAATGATTAAATGTTAATTAACCATTAAATTTTACCACTTTTGTGGTTTGTATTTTAAATTGAAATAATATAGAGCACATTTGGTAAAACTTTCAGTTTAGTTATGAAAGTTATGCAGCAAAAACTGAAAAAAAGTTGGTGTTTCTAAACTTTTGCACGCTACTGTATATATATATATATATATATATATATATATATATATATATATATATATATATATATATATATATATATATATATATATGTATATATATATACATTTATATATATATACACATATATATATGCACATATATATGCATATATATATATATATATATATATATATATATATATATATATATATATATATATATATATATATATATATATATATATATATATATATATATATATATATATATATATATATATATATATATATATATATATATATATAGTGGTTTCATAAATTTAAATGCACTCATTTTTTTTTACATATATGTTAGAAAATACTTAAAATTGAAATAAAATAAAAGTGCTACCGCTATGTTTGATATATAATTTAATAGAGGAAATGAGTAATTATATAATTTAAATTATATAAATATAATTAAATTAAAAAAATAATTTAATTGAGGAAGTACTGCTATGTTTGATATATAATTTAATAGAGGAACTCTATTATAGAGCACCTTAATTTTTTTACAGGATGTTTATTACTCATTCTATACCAATTAACACAAAAAGGTTAATTGATAAGCCTAATTTTATTTAGTTCATAAATTTAGACGCACAATCAATTTTTTCCCCATATTTCTCATTAATAGGCCTAAATTAGATGATTTTGTCAAAAAACCTTATATAAATATGACTTACCTGGAATTAATTAATTTTAATAAATAAACAAAAGTTAAGTTAGTTTTGCACTTAGAAAGACGCGAAAGATGGGCAAAAGACGTATCACTCAAGGTGAAAGATGGCAAATTATTGCTCACATCAATACAATGCGAAATACAATTATTTCTCAAATCACAGTCCGCCGAATACTTATCAAATACAAGATTGGAATCTACTCTGCTTTGAAGAAACCATTCCTGCATCCATATGATAAACAAAGGAGACTAAAATGGTGTCGTGAAAGAAGGTATTGGACAATAAAACAATGGAAAAATATTATTTAGAGTGATGAGAGTAACTTTGAGCTAATCAGTCACAAATCTAACATAACAGTCAAAAAAATGGCTCACGAAAAGTATTACGAAAGGTACATTAGACCAACTGTACAAAGTGGAGAAGGCTCGATAGGAATTCGGTCATGCTTCAATTACAAAGGTGTTGGTATGTGCCAAACATACATCTGAAGAATCAACTCCAGAATATACATAGAAGTAGTGGAAAACAACCTAATTCCATCAATTGACCTGCTTATGCTCAATGATAAACCATGGAAACTTCAACAGGATGGCGCTACTGCACATACTGCATACTATACAAAGGAGTGGTTCAACGATAATATCAAGACAATACCGTGGCCTCCATACTCACGTGATATGAACCCGATAGAAAACATTTGGGCTTGGATTGACCGTGAATTGGCAAAGGTTCAAATTTCCACACTTGGCCAGCTGAAGGACGTCCTTAGGGAGACCTGATATAGGGTCCCAGAAGCGATGTGCAAAAATCTTGTTGAGTCTATGCCTAGAAAAGTTCTTAGTTGTATTAAAGCAAAAGGCGGATGCACAAAATATTGATTGGTTCATAAATTACGCCTCCTAATGTATCGTGCGTCTAAATTTATGAATAATTTTTTTTGTCTTATTTTTTTAATACCATGTAGTTGTACCTAATTATTAAATAGTGTTTGTATTTTTTTGTAAATTTTTTTTAAATTTTGTATTCTGTATGTATTTATCTAATAAATAGAAAAAAAACTAAACCGAAACCTTTTTTCGTTATTGTTTTATCGTTAAAAAACTAAAAATTTCTATTCTCAAATATGAGTGCGTCTAAATTTAAGAAAACCACTGTATATATATATATATATATACATATATATATATACATATATATATATATATACATATATACATATATACATATATATATATATATATATATATATATATATATATATATATATATATATATATATATATATATATATATATATATATATATATATATATAATATATATATATATATATATATATGTAAAGTACGCACTTCTTAATAACAGGAAAAGCAACACCAAGAAAAACATCATCTTGAATAGATTTTTGATCGAAGACTTGATCAAATCTGAAAAGTAATTCAATAAAATAACACCATTACAATATAAATTTTTATTATATTGAATAAATTTCAGGAAAATACATCAATAGCAATAATTTTGCGAAGAAAAAAATCATAATTTAAAAAACCTGTAAGAAAACCTGTAAGAAAAAAATTAAAATGTGTAAAAGTTAATCATACAAAAAATTATAATTTTCTTTTTTGTTATTAATGTAACCATCGGAAACACCATGAGGTAAATAAAAGAAAATTTCATTCTTCAAGGTATCAGTACTTTTTACTTCATAAAGCTAAAAAAATTCACACAAAAATCATTCTCATTAAAAATATTTTTAGTTATATAGACTTAGTTATTTAGTTATATCTCTTACCCATTTTTAATATAGTTTTCATACCTGTTAAGTAAAATGATTTCACCGCCGTAAATTCTTCAGTTTGATTTACACAAATATTTGTATTGTGAGTTTATTAGTTACTATACAAAATTATCTACACTTACCCTTGTAGAATCCTTAGAAGATTTGAATTAGCTAAGTATTTGTAGGAGCTTAGTTGTTATTATACAATATTATACCACTTATTTGTTACTACATAAAATTATTTACACTCACCCCTGTAGATTGTTTAGTGGGTTTTATTCGACAAAATATTTGTATAGTTTGTTTGACCATTACTGTATGAAAATTCTGAAATTCTAAATATTAAATAGTTAAAGTGATACAATAACTAAAATATTAACTAATATACAATTTAAATAACCTTTGTAACAGTATAATGTAACCAATAAAAAGAAATTCCAGGTTTAAACTAACTATTTGCATAAATTGTATATCAAAATCATTTTTGTTTTGGAAAATTAGAGAAGCATTTTTTAGAATGACAAACTATTGTCTACATAATTCAGAAGTTCTTGTAAAATTTCTTTGTTAACCCAAATGACATGTATGTGACAATATTAGATAAAACACTGATCCAAATTAATTAAAAAGAATAGAAATTTTTAGGCGCGCATTATTTACAGCATAATGAATATTAAAAATAAACAATTCAACTTCTAAAGAAGTTTCCGTTAAGAAACATTGACATCAATAAATGTTAAATACTTATTAATGGTCATATTGCCAAACACCAACCCATGTTATTACATATAACTAAGCGACACAAATAACAAGTCATGAGACTATGTTATAGCATAACTATGTGAGCAAGTTACATGTGAGATAATGTAAAACTGTTAGTGTTAAAAACTATTATTTTAGAATAAACTTTTCAATAAATTATTGAAAGAATTAAGCAAATACTATTGTTAAATTCTATGGCACAAAAATTTTAGATTAAATTTTAGATTAAATGTTCCTCATCTATTCTAAAACAACTTTTTGTTTATTTCCAAGAAACATAAAAACAATGAAAATAAATTTAACCCAATAAACTTTAACATAACTTCAAAAATATTAACAAAACAAAGAGAATTTTTTTTCAATTCTATTATATATAGATTAAATAACAATCTTTCATTTACATAGATCAAAAAGCATATATTTAAAGATATAATCCTTCAGGTGTCCCTTCTTGTTTACGATATAAAACATTTTCTTTTGCTTTCTTAAAGTCCTCATTTGTAACTTTCATTCTTCTTTCCCTTAGAGCCAGTAAGCCAGCTTCAGTACATATAGCCTAAAAAAATTTTGATTGTAAAATATTTCATAAACCATTTGTTAAAAGAATAATCATTTAATACCTTAATATCAGCACCAGATAAATCATCTTTAGCTACTATATACTCTTCTAGATCAACATCATCAGCTAAAGTCATTCGTCCTGTATGAATATTAAATATGCGTCGCTTAGTCTTTTGATCAGGAAGTGGAAACTCTATCTTTCTATCAATTCGTCCTGAATGAAGCATAAGAGTTGTAACTAGTAAGTATAAACTATAATACCAATCAATTAAATCCAAAATAATTAAAATATACCGGGACGAATAAGAGCTGGATCAAGTGAATCTATTCTATTGGTAGCCATAATTACCTAATGAAAAAAACTAGCTTTTTAAAACCAAAATTTTGCACCCTCCTAAAACTTTTTTTCCTTCTAAAAATATTTTTAAATAAAAAAAAATTCATCTATAATATATATTTAAAATTTATTTTTTTAATTCTAACAAAATTGAGTACACTACCAGAGATCCGGTTCAATCTAAAAATAATTCACATATCACACACGACACAAGCACACTTCCACAGGTAAAAGTTAAAATAGCTTGATATTGGTTTTACCGCTTCCATAGTTTTGTTATAAGTCCAGTATTTTTGATTTTCAATGAAGGATACAGTGTAATAGAAATTATTTAACATATTTGGAAAAAAAAATTGATAAGTTAAAACTTTTTGGCTTTTTAAAAAATCAAGCAGTCTCATTTTTTTGAGAGCAGTGTATATATAAGTTATTGCAACTAGTTTGCACTTACTAGTTTTACAATTCAAAATTTTTCACTTTTGCAAAAAGTGCAACTTAATTGCATTTTTTGATGCCAGGAAGCTTTATTTATTAAAAAAGGACTATTGAGCAATATAGAAAATTTGATAAATAAAATTAATAAAGTTTTATTGAGAGTGCATTAAAATTCAAGCATCAAAAGAAGATAAACATCAAAATGTTTTATTAAATTCTCTGGATAAATGGTAGTATGGAAAACAAAAAACAGTACCATATAATCTTATCATGTGAAGTCAAATGCACAAAACTATTTTAATATGGTAACTAACTATTTTAATAATTTTAAGCACTAAACTCAATAAACATGTGTATAAAGAAACAAAACTTTTAACTGACTATATGTTCTTGATTGACATAACAAACAAATGCATTGATCCCATTTGGTGGTAAGGCCTTTTGTCATGGGTTTATTTGGCTAATATACATAGATCATCCAGATCATATTTTAAAAATCCGGAAAATTGTTTGGGTAAAATATCTGGAAAATATTTTCCCATATTTTCCAACTAATTTTGCTTTTAGCTGAGTTGCTTCCTTTTTTTTTTCTTAATTTTTGTATGAGTGATGAGTGAAAAAGCTTAAAAACAAATACATTACAAAAATATTCACCTAAACATGTATGGAAAATTTTTGGATATCAGGAAAAACTAAAAGTTGAGTAAATATCCGGAATTTTCGAAAATATCCAGAAAAAGATAATCTCTAAATATATTATTATGGATCTGTAAAAACTCATGTTGAGTATTGAATAAAGATAATATCAATCTTCTCCTCTTAGTAAGCATGCTCACAATTACTTTTTCAAGCGCTAACTAGTATTAGAGGTTAATTACAAAGACGATTGTAATATTCTTTTAACAAAATCAATGCAATCTTACAACAATAGAACTCAAACTTGGCAGCTTGAACAGCTCCAATTACATTTATAATGGGTTTCAAGACCTTATATCTAATAGAAAGGACATTATTAAATAAAATAAAAATAGAAAAAAAAAGACATTAAAAAAAATAATCTTTTACTTACTTAGCTTGACTTAAAATAAACAAGAAACAATAACTTGATTGGAGATTATGTAGAAAATGTAATTTTTAGTTGATTAAAAAACATTAGTTTGAAGATCATTACAAACAAAAATCAGAAAAAGAATTCAACCATATATAGTAGTAGGAAGTGCTGTGATAGAAAGAATCTAATTTAGAAGTGTAAGTTAAAGCTTTAGTGATATCATGACATATTCTGAACTATCTAAAGAAGAAGTAAAGAAAACTAAGCACTAGCTGAAATCAGATACAAGACGCAAATCAAGTGAAGGTATTAGGGTTGTCTGGAAAACAAGTCACAAAGGTATAAATAAAAGATTGAGAATGAAATTTTTTTTTTAACTTTAGTGCCAGCAAGGTCAGTGATACTAGAGCCAAGCTATTCAGTGTCATGAAAATTCAAGTCACCAATAATAACATTGACTGATAAATAAAAAAAAAGGGCTTGGTCAAATTGATCGGAAAAAACATTGAAAGAAGTGCAGTCTTTAATAGAAGAAAAATAAAGAACAAAGAGAAAGGTAGGAATGAAAAGGTGCTAAATGAAAGCAGTTAAAAGAATAATCAGAGGATGGAAACTTTTAAGAACAAATGCGCATTGATAGGTAAATATATGTACAAGTAGTGACTACTAAAGTAGTCACATGCTTAAAAGCCATCAACACTGAGATCTGAAGATAAAACAACGGAAATTAAATTAGTCTTTTTTTATGGAGATATCTTTACTGAACCAAGAGTTCCAAGATAAAGGGGTATTTTAAGTTAGTTAACTTCTCTAAAACTTTGCCTAGAAAAGAAAGCCCTTCATATTTTGTAATCCATACTTTTGTAAGATATACACAACAAAATTTACACAATAAAAATTTATGACAATAAAAATGACTATAAAAAGTCATTTTGTAAATTATGCCTTCATATGTATTGTATATATATTTGTAAATCATACCCTCAAATTAAATACTATTAAAATTCATTCATATTTTATTAAAAATATAGTTTTCAAAAAATTGAACCTTAACATCTCCTCTTGAATCAAACCCATCTAATTGATTAAGAAGTTCTAACATTGTTCGCTGAATCTCGCGTTCGCCTCCTGAATTTGAATCATACCTAAATTAAATTTTAAAATAAAACTGAAGCAAACTTTTATAAGAACTATGATTTTTAATATATTTTAATATTATAATACAAAAACTCAGGTGACAGGAATAGTGTCAAAAAATGAACTTCAAAATGGTGTCAAATATATTGAAAAAGCCTGTGGCAAAAAAAAAGGAACAGTGTAGCAAATGAATTTAATGAATAGTGTCAAAAACAAAGAAAAAAGAATAGTGTCACAAATGAATTTAATGAATAGTGCAAAAAACAAAGAAAAAGGAATAGTGTCGCAAATTAATTTAATGAATAGTGTCAAAAACAAAAAAAAGGAATAGTGTCACATAAATTTGATGAATGGTGTAGGAAACAAAGAAAAAGGAATAGTGCCACAAATGAATTTAATGGATAGTGTCTAAAATAAAAAAAAGGAATAGTGTCGCAAATGAATTTAATGAATAGTGCAGAAAGCAAAGAAAAAGGAATAGTGTCGCAAATTAATTTAATGAATAGTGTCAAAAACAAAAAAAAGGAATAGTGTCACATAAATTTGATGAATGGTGTAGGAAACAAAGAAAAAGGAATAGTGCCACAAATGAATTTAATGGATAGTGTCTAAAATAAAAAAAAGGAATAGTGTCGCAAATGAATTTAATGAATAGTGCAGAAAACAAAGAAAAAGGAATAGTGTTGCAAATTAATTTAATGAATAGTGTTGAAAACAAAAACAAAAAAGGAATAGTGTCACAAATGAATTAAATAAATAGTGTAGAAAACAAAGGAAAAGGAACAGTGTCAAAAACAAAAAAAAGGAATAGTGTCACATATGAATTTAATAAATAGTGTAGAAAACAAAGAGAAAAGAATAGTGCCACAAATGAATTTAATGGATAGTGTCAAAAACAAAAAAAAGGAACAGTGCCGCAAATGAATTTAATAAATAGTGTAGAAAACAAAGAAAAAGGAATAGTGTCGCAAATGAATTTAATGAATAGGCTAAAAGATAGTTGGTGCAAGTACTGAGGCCTCCGGCTATTAGTACATGACCAGGGCCCTGTCCCCGGCTGAAAATGAGACTTTTTGCAAACCCGGCTTTAGCCCCGGCCCCAGCAAAATTATAAGATTTAGCAGGGGATGATAGCCAGGGCTAGAAAAAAATTTTATAATACTTTATATATTATAATTTTATGCTTACATTTACTATTTATTAAATACTGGCATATATTTATATATTTTTAAACTCTAACTTACTTCCAACAATATTGCAAGCAACCGCTATTAAGTTATGAGTTACTGTAAATAGAGAATAAGTTAAAATATTAGGAAACGGTTAACTGAAGACTTAAAAAGTTGAAGGTTGTATAAAAAAGGAAACCATGAAGACAGGGAGGAGTTAAAAAGTTTTTTTGATGTGCAAGGAAAAAAACTGGATTAATAAAAGTTTTTATAGCATGAAGGGAGAGATACAGTAAAAGGATACAACTTGTTAAATATGAAGCCAAGTAAGAATGAGTTTCGGTTTATTGTAATAGAGATAGCTCATTTGAGCATTGAACATGATTGAATTTGTAGAAAAAAGAAAGAAACACAACCTTACAACAATGGGAGAGTGGATTAAGCTTGACAGATAAACTAGGTCTAATTGCATTTACAATGTGCTTTGTCTGAGAGTAAAAGGGTTGTTATTCATCAATATAGGAATGCCAACATTATTGCAATATTTTTTTGCAGTAAATGAGTTTTGTCTAATAAAAATTGTGAATTTTAAGTCCAGAATTTAAATCCATAAGCCATTGAAAGTCTTAGGCTGTTACAGAAGAGAGATCAGATTAAAAATCAGCTGCTTGTTCTAAGCAATTAAAAATACAGCCACTTTAGATGTAAAATTTTCATGAAGATCGATATTGTAGATAGAAACACTACGGGAGCAAAGATAGAACCTTGTGGTACTCTTAAAGTTACTTGCAATAAGGAAGAGTGTAGGCCTTCAAGAATAACTTTAATACTGCAGTTAGAAAGAAAGAAATTAATTTCAAAACCTTTATATAAAAAAACTAACAACAGAGTGAAGTCTATTCACAGTATAATTGGAGAGGTCAAAGTGTTTTCTAGAGTTTAGAAAAATTGGAACCACTTATTTAGCACTTATTTAGCTCTGGAGAACACTTTTTTAAGACTATAATGGAAATCTTGTCTGGAGCACAAACTGTAGAAGCTTTTAATTAATAATTAACTTTAGCATTGGAAGCCAGCGATTTCGATGTATAACAATGAGTTAATCTGTTTAACTGGCAGTAAGAGTATGGCAATTATATTCAAGAGTCAAATTGTAGTAAGATTTCTTTGTAAATAACTCTGCTTTATTCTGGGGAGAAGTAAAAAGATCAGACCCATGACTTAGAGATTAAATGTTAAACTCACTTTAGTTAATGACACTGATGAAGACTAACCAAAAGTCCCTAGAACCTAAAATCTGAGATAAGATACAAGATTTAGTAAACTGAGAATAACAGAGCTTAACATCAGACAGGACCTTTTTACACTAGCTTCTTGAAATAATAAAAGGGCATTAGTTCTTAAGAGAGATGCTTTTGTAAAAAAGATGTAAAAAATGATTAAAGTTTAATAAAGCAACTGGTCAAGATGGTGAAAAATGTAGAGTAGAATGAGGCTTGACTTATAATTGAAGAGAATGAATAAAAGCTTTTAAACATTTATTCCAGAAGGAATAAAAGCCTCTGAGATGCGCTTTATGCATACATATTGTGGATATAAGCATACATGTTTGCTATTTATTTAGATGCTGGCATACAATATCCTTACATATTTATATAAATTTTAGTATTTATATGGTGTGATATTTGCCGAAAAAGAAGATAATCAGATAATGATCATGATCATGATGGTAATGATGATTATGATGATGTTGATCATAATGATGTTTATATATGCACGTATATAAAATATATAACATGAATTTTGAATTAAAAAATATATATACTTTAGGATGTATAAATGCTTATGCAGCCCCCATCACAAACCCGGCCCCTGCCCCTTCTATTTTTTACTAAACCTGGCCCTGGTCAAATATCGACCCCGGTCGTTTACTACCGGCTATTTCAGCATGATATCAGATATGTTTCTAAACACGCATTTATAGTTATTATTATTTTTTTGTTTTTGACACTATTAATTAAACTCCTTTGCGACATTATTCCTTTTTCTATTTACAACATAATTCATTAAATTCATTTGCGACATAACTTTTTATTCTGTTATTCGACAATCAGCATTGCAACAATTTGTAACACTATTGCTTTTTCACATTTTCAACAATCAAAATTGCGACTTTCAAACTTTTGCGACACTGTACTACCACATCAAAAACTCACGTGAAAGTTCTCAGAAATTTTAAATGTTTCTATTAATTCAAAACTATCTTTAAAATTATTATAAAATTTTTTTTCTTTTGAGTAACAGGTTGGCATACTTTTAAAGAAATTTTATTTAAAAAATATTTAAAACCTTATTCAGAATTGAAAGGCACACCTTTTTCATTATATTTGATTTTTTAGTTTTTGGTATAGGAGAGGTGCTAATGTAGAATACGATTAAAAAAGCTCAGCAATTAAAGTCAAATATTGGAAAAAAAAAAGATTTTTACTAATGTCAGAAGATCATTGGCAGCATCAGTAACAATGTTAATAAATTGACAACTTCTAAGACTCAGACATATTCAACTTATCTTGTTAAATAAAATTTTTGAGGAAACTTATATATTCCATTACTGGTTTGATAGTTTCCAATCAGTTAGCAAAAATTATTTGATATTGCAAATTAATTTTATATATACTGGAATACAGCTGTACTTGTACTAGTAGCGTTTAAATAATTTTTTAATAATTAAAAACTTGACCAATCCCTTTATAATTTAACAGGTGTTAAAATATAAAGGGATTGGAGATCTATTAGATTAGATGTCTTATCAGACCTTCTGATGAGATATGTAATAGATCTCATCATAAGCTTCAAAGAGCATTTTACATAAATCTTCAGAAATAGTCAAAACAATGCGCATACATAAAAAATGTAATTTTTATTTTTTTAAATGTTCTTAAAGATCTTAAATTAATAATATATTGGTCTTATATCAGTATATAATTATATACTTCCTCTTAAAAAAGCAAAACCAAAAAGCTTCAAAAAAGCATAATTAAATATAAAGAAGTTTATAAGAAGTTTATATTTTTGCTGGATAGCTATCATTATTCAACTGCTTAAATGTTTACGTTTAAGTTGTCACAATCAATTCATTATATAAAATTGTAAGAAAAATTCAAATTTTCAATTTCACGTTCACAAAATATCTTCTACAACAAATCTTTTATTATTATTTGAATAATAAGAACTTTCTACATAGTGAACAATTGTAACAGTTTATTTATTTCTAATAGAGATCTTTAATTTAGAGTTAAGATAGATAAGACCTTACGGAACTATAAAAGACTTTTTCAATGATACCACAATATCAAGAGCTCAAAAACTCACAGAAAATATTTTTAAATTGTGAAAAACTGATCAATCAATCATTAATGCAATTCAACTATTCATTTTTTATTGTTATTATTTTATATATTTTAATACTATAATTGCATAAATGCCAAACAAGTTTTCTATCCACTACCTTTTTCAAAAAGAGTTTGTTAATTGAAACCATCACAATGAATAAAATACTATATTAGCCTTGTTGAAACAATTTTTTTTTTAATTTTTGAAAATGTTAAATAAGCAGTTTTAAAAATAAAAAATTGCAAAAGACAAAAAAAAGATTATAAGATATAAAAAAATGCAAACCTTTTGGTTCCTACAGCATCTATTTCATCAATAAAAACAATAGATGGTGAGTGTTCTTCTGCTACTCGAAACAGTTCTCTTACAAGTTTTGGTCCATCACCCTAAATAAAGCTTGAATTAAAATTAATGGTATTTTATTCATAACCTTATCCCTTTCTTACCTTTTTTAAACTAAATACATGTATGTATTTATGTATGAATGTATTTATTTACATACATGCATACATACATTCATACATACATACATACATACATACATACATACATACATACATACATACATACATACATACATACATACATACATACATACATACATACATACATACATACATACATACATACATGATCTAATCTTATATGCCATATAGATAAGGCATTTTAATGCTTTTTCTATAAGTGGCATAAACCTATTCAAGTTTATAAGTTTCAAATTTTATATATCTTTAATTTTAGAAAATTTTCTTCAGACTAAAGATCTGATAATTGCATTAGAAATATGTATGTCAAGTTTGTTTGTTTTAATATAAAATATAGTACAATATTTATTTTCTCTACTTTTGATCATACACAAATCTTACAAGGTATTTTTGAATTAACTCTGAACCAACCACACGCAAAAATGTTGCTGATGTTTGATTTGCTACAGCTTTAGCAAGTAGTGTTTTACCTAGAAAAAATATTTTATTAGTAATCACACAAAGTTTAATAAAAAAGATAAGAATAAATAAAAGAAAATTTATCAAGTTATTATTAAATTTTAAGTTAACCTACTACTATATTTTAAATTTTAAGGTAGCAACAATATATTGTTAATTAACTAAAGTAGTAACAATAAATTGTTAATTAACTATGTTAGTAACAATAAATTGTTAATTAACTAAGTTAGTAACAATATATTGTTAATTAACTAAGGTAGCAACAATATATTGTTAATTAACTAAGGTAGCAACAATATATTGTTAATTAATTAAAGTAGTAATAATATATTATTAATTAAATAAGGTAGTAACAATATATTGCCTTAACTTTGTGCCACAATTAAGTCAAATAGTACTTATATATTAAAAAAATATCTAACTATAAAAAGGACTTAAAATGTTATGATTGAATGTTATAAAACTAATTACAACATAACTAAAACTTTTTAGTGAAAATTGAAAAGGAAACCTGTTCCAGGCTCTCCATATAATATTACTCCTTTAGGGGGCTTGATTCCCATCTCCTCATAAAGCTCAGGGTGTGTTAAAGGCAACTCAACTGATTCCTATAAAAAAAAATACACTTTGTGAAAGTATAATAAAAAAGGAAGAAAAAAATGTTTTCGGCTTTAAAAAAAAGTCTTTGTAAACTATTGATTTTTAAACAGACATATTTGTGATGAATTAAAACTTAAATGAGCATAAGTTAAAACCAAAGAATGAAGTTATTTATAAGTTAAAGATGAAGATTGAGCTAAAGAATAAGTTGAAGTTAAAATAAGTGTTCAAGATGAAGAAAGAGTTGAAAATAAAAAGTTAAAAGAATAGGCAATATTAAACAAAAAAGATCATTTATTATTAATACTTAACTTAATAACATCATTTGTGCATTTTTGATACAGAACCTTTGAAACAGCAAAAAAAATGTGTACGTGTGCGTGTGTGTTTAATTACTAATACATAATATATTTGAAGTTTGCTATCTATATGATTTGGTTTTTTGTTATTATAAATGATCATCTAAGTCATGTTTTAAAAATCCGGAAAACATTTTGCAAAAAAATTACACAGGTCAACAAAGAGTTTTTTATCAGAGATAATTTTGGGTTACCTGGATACATTTTTTGATGCTGATTTCAAAAACCGTAATCAGATTTTTTGTAGCTCGTTGAGTTTTTGTTTAATGTAAATAATATTATTATACGGCTTTTTGTTTATTTTTTTTAATATTACGATTAAGTAAAAATATCATCATAATCTTTCATCTAGTGTTTGTATATATACCAGTTTAACTGGATTTTCTGGATAGTTTAGTTTGAACTTTATTTGAAGTTTTATACTAACATAATATAAGAATCATAAGCCCAAACACATATCTCATTATTGTCATACAATTTTAATGACAAAAGCAAATACACAGGTTTATCTTGGATGCCACCTAGGTGACCAAGATAAACCTTGGGGGCTGCATCAAATCAGCACTGCTTGTTCAAACGGATTACGCGATTAGATAAACATAAAGAAATCTTCAATGCTGTTTGCCATACCCATGGAGGGAGCCAAGAGATCATCATGCAGATTGTTATTCTGTAGTGTCAACATGACAGGGTTTTCTGCAAAGAACAAACAGAGTATTGCCTATCAAGTTATGAGTTCAGCCAGAAGGGTTCTAATTACATTAAAAGATAAAAATTTTGAACCTAGGTTGTTAACTCAAAAGCAAAAGTCTAAAGCAAAAGCAGAGCTTCTTGCTTTGAGACTACAAGAGAACAACTTACTTGACAAAAATGTTTGCATCATTTACTACTGTAAATGGAGTATTAGCTTACCAATATTAGATAGCCCAATTTGTTATTGCCATGATATACATGGTCAACTCACAGAATTATCTAGACGTATGCAGCATCTGACTGGCATCTCTTCATCAGTTTTTTGAAGCAAATTATTTTTGCATAATGGAAATGTCAAGCCATCTATCCCTATTGCCCATTCTGTGCATCTAAAGAGACATGACAATATGGATATACTATATTAGGCAATCAAATACGACAGTCCTTAATGGCACAAACATACCTATAACTTTGAGATCTGCGGAGATTTTAAAGTTATAGGTATTTTGATGGGTACGCAAGTAGGATTTACAAAATATGGTTGTTTGATTTGCTTATGGAGCAGTTGTGGCACAATTAAACACTACAACAAACGTGAATGGGCACTAAGGTCTACATATGTTCCAGAAACAAGCAGTATCCAGAATGTCCTTTTAGTTGATTCGAAAAAGATCATCGTACCCCCTTTCCACATTAAACTTGGTTTAATAAAGAATTTTTTTTTTTTACAATGTAGTATTTAAGGTTCTCCAGGAAGTCCTAAAGGTCTTATCACAGAGCACCGCAAAAGAGCATTTAACTTAGAAGTTCATGCTTTTTTTCTTAACAATGTTGCTTATCTGGCCAGAGCCGGTATCGAAACATGGACCTTTTGTTTCAGAACTCTAGCCACTCCTCCATGGCTGCTTAAATACATTTGATAAACCAATGGGTAAAGTTAATTCACAAGTGTTCCAATACCTTTTTACAAAATTTCAGAAAGTTAGTGCAGCAAAATTGAAGGCAAGAATTTTTGTTGGGCCACAAATCGGGGAGCTTTTGATGGATACAGAATTTTAAAGGGCCTCAATCAACTGTAATTAGAAGCTTGGCTGGCTTTTAAATGGACATCCACAAACTTCCCGGGGGATAACAAGCCCCTGGGGGATAACAAGCAGACATAAAAGGATGGAGTTGCAAAACTCATTAAAGCTTATAAAGAAATGTATTTTCCAATGTCTTTAAAAATGCACTCCCGGCATTATCATCTAGACTTCTTTCTTGAAAACCTTGGTGCAGTCAGTGACAAGAAAGGGGAAAGTTTTCACCAAGGTTTTAGAGCTATGGAAGTTTGTAACCAAGGATTTTATAAAAGCATGGTGGCTGGCGATTGTTGGATGTTGTATTGTAAAATTCCAGACCAAAACTTTAAATGGAAATAGTAATCTTAACGCTTTTAACAGCTTGTAATGTGTATACTCTTATTTTACAATTATATTTAAAGCTCTCTTTCAAGTAAATTTGTTATTTGCAAGTTATTGCGTAGTACTAAATTAGTGTATGATTCCCACCAGGTCGCTGGTAATACTGTGATCAACTTGTTTCTCCGCGCAATGATCTTGTTTGTCAAGATTAGTGTTTCAGAGTTAAAGAGTTGAGAGATGGTTGTAACCACAATAAGGAGGAAAAAAAAATATGTAAATATATTTAAAGAATAAAAAAGGTTGCTGGGGCCAACCGAACAGTATTGGAGGGTAATTATTAAAAATTGTTGTTTTTCAGCCCATCCTAATGTTGGATGGGTTATACGTTCCTTATTATATTATATTACCTACTTACCCTATATGTCATTTTTCCCAAATAAATGGTTTGTATAGAATATGATATATCTAACACTCCATTTTCATATAATTATGTACATTTTCATAATACAAAAAATTGTAAATAATTTAAAAACTATACATGCTAGAACAAAACTGTGACAAGATTTGGATTTGGCATCAAATATACATTTAGAAAAGCTTGTTTTTGTTTGTGATGAGAAAAAAAAAATATTTTTGTTGACCTGTGTTATATACAAAGAATACAATATTAAGAATAATGAAATGTTGTTTTATATATATATATATATTTAGTTGATTAATTGTGCTTTTGGTATGGTCTTATCTATTTGGTTAGTAGCTTTTGTTGTTAAGACCATAATATAATAAACATCTGCAAAGATGTCTACTTTTAGTGTCAATTTAAAAAAACTTTTGAATACTTTAATAGAGAACATAATGTAATAAACGGTAGGAACAAAAAAAAACTGTAAATTTATTATCTCACTCTGCATTATTCTGTATCATTAATGGAACTACATTAGCTTATTTACCAATCAGACATCCCACTCTCAAAATCAATAATTACTCCTATTATATAATATGAATCTAAATAAATTTGTTTTTAAAATTAATTTCATGTTAATTTAGCCATAAGTTAAAGATAACTTTCAGTTTAAGCATAAGTTAATTAAACTTTTATTTTTGATAAGCTTATGTTAGTTAATGTAAAAAATAACAAGACATGGGTTTATATTATAAAAAAAGGGGAAGATACTGTAAACTTAGTGTAGCAACAACTTCTAAAACTCAAGTTCTATATAAATGCAATAAAAAACGTGACTTAAAATTTTGTTATAGTCTAAGAAGGCTTTTAGGGAAAATAAATCTTGGGGGAAGTATACCCTGTTAGATTGATTCTATTTTCAATGAAGCAACTATTTCTTCATGTAATATAACATATCATTTCAACACCATGGTTTTTGAAAAATCTTATTCTATATAGAGTACCAACTACATCATTTCTATACCTAAAAATAACTTGTAAATCTGTAAACAATATATTATAGTATGCTCACTTCACAAAAAACACTTTATTGCTAAAAGTAAGAATTTAAATTTAGACAATTCAAAACCTTTATCTCTTGTATTTGTGTATCCAATCCACCAATATCAGCATATGTTTCTGTAGGAGCTTTTTCAAGTTTCATGACACTAACCATAGGATCTGTATCTTCACCTAGAACTCCAACAACAGCATGTACCTTTTTAAAGTTAAATAGTTTAATGATTTTCATGAAAATATTATGGTATCAATATATTTAAAAAAATTATAAACCTTGTGATTGAGAAGAACAGAGCATCCTGGTTCCAGTAAATCTTTATCAACAAAAGATAAGATGTTTACATAATGTTCTGAACCCACAGACGTTGACACAATAGCATGATTATCATCAATAATTTCTTCTAAAGAACCAACAGACATTGGTGTACCTCGTAAGTCATCAACTTTACTACGTTCTTCCTGAAATATTCATTAAATATATATTGTACACTTTTTAAAACTAATATTTACATTCTGGAGCTAGACACCAACTATGAAGATATTGTAATAATTGAGGTTTGACTTGTTACATAATTAACTCACCTTATCAAAATAGTAGACTAAACAAATGTGACATGGTAATATCACGAAGTAAAACAATACTGACTTACTTTAACAGGTTAATAATCATTAATTAAACCCATTTTTACGTTGTTTTTTCTTTATATTTAATTCAAGTAAAACCTCTAAGCTTTATTGAATTGACATTTTGTATGTATTCATGTAGTCTTAAATGTTTATATAAAGATTCTTAATAAATTTACATTATTTTGGTTTTAGTATTGAAACATCACTACAATTATTTAGTTTCTAATATCTGTTTGTAGAGTGGCAAATAAATTTGAATGAAAAACTAGTTAGGGTTGCTAACCCTAGGCTGGGTTAGTCAACAAGTTGAGACATTGTATGGCTGCATTAAATTAGAGTGCTTTAAAAATTTGCATTTAAAATTTTCACAGAAACATTTCTTAATACTTCAATGAATTATTTACCGCTAAAGTGGCTAATGAAACATTACAATCTAAATTAAGAACCCTAAAAGATATGAGTGAAAGCAATGTGGCTCAAATTTGATTATATGAGTCTGAGCCAACCATCAAAAAAAAGCTAGTGTTGATGCAACATCTTTTACAGCTGTTTAAACTGATGCAATCTATAACTCCTCATTGTTTAATTTTTCATATAAACAAAAGTAGATAAGCAAAAAAAAATCAGCATTATTTCAAAAGTAGTCAATGATGGCCAAAATTGATACTTTGAACTGGCATGTACTCTTTTCAGATAATGTCGACAACTAAACTTATTTTAATAAAGCAGAGATTTATGAAAATAAAGCTTACAAATTTCTAGAATTTTTTGTTTAAAAACATTGTTTCTGAAGAAATAAAAATACATCAAGTTTTCATAAAGCAACATTGAAATTTTCATAGTCATTTGAAAATTTGACAAATTGGCAATATTTAGTTGAAATCTATTGAAATTGTATTTTAATTATAATATTGTGTTTTAAATATAATATTATTTCAAACTTTATATTTTAAAATGTAGTTGAAAATTTACTAATTTAATATTAATAACCATTAAATAACCATATATTATTGTTACGACTTTAAACTTTGATACTGCTAAGAAACAAATATTTAATATTAACATTATAATCATTTATTAACTATATTGTTATGACAAATTTTAAACGTTGATACTATTAAATATATTTACCTCATGCTTTTCTTCCTGCGGCTTTAATCGTTCCTGATTTTGAATAAATTCTTCCTCCATTAAAAGAAAATCTTTGATACGTTCTAGTTTTAGTAGTTTCAATCTGCAATTTCTATGAGGAGTGACTATATTGACAAAAATTACATAATAATAATAATAATAGTGAAATATAAAAAAAAATCAAGTAAACTTAAATATAAAGACAAGAGTTACATAACAATAATAATAACAATAGTAATTATTTTTGAAAATGATGTTTTTTATTCTTTTTATTTTTTTGTCAGATATCATGAACAAATATGGTTCAATAACTGCTCCTATACAGCACCATTTTTTTATAAACGGTATGTGGATTAATTGCTATTTTTAATTCTGAATACGAAGCTCAAGAATTTTTCAAACACCCCAATAAACAACATAAATCTGAAAATTACTATGGAAAAAGAACAAGATAACCAGATTGCTTTTTTAGATGTACTCATTAAAAAATCCAATTTGTTTTCGACTTCAGTTTATCACAAAAAAACGCATATAGGTCTTTTACAGAATTTTTTTAGTTTTATTCCCTCTTGCTACAAATTTGGACTTGTTCGTTGTTTGATTGATCGTACATTTAAAATTAATAATTTTTGGGTTGGTTTTAATAAAGATATTAAAAATCTATCATTAGTTTTACAAAATAATAAATTTCCATAAATAATTATTGATTATGAAATTAAATCCTAAATTGTTAAGAAAATGAACCCATCTGTTTCTAACATTGTTAATAGCTTAAATATAAGATACTTTAAGCTTCCATACATTGGAATGTACTCTAATTACACTAAAAGGAAAATTTCAAAAATTCTTCATAAATATTGCAAGGATGTTCTAATAAAATTAATTTTCACTACTAATAAAATACAAGATTGTTTTTGCTTAAAAGAGTCACTTCCTAAATTGCTTAAATCTCATGTTGTCTATAAATTTTCTTGCACTGGCTGTAATGTAAGTTTCTCCAATATAACTGTATTGGAGAAACTTCTAGACACTCGGTAACTAGAATAAATGAGCACCTTAAAAGTGATAAACAATTTCATATATTTAAACACTTAAATTTATCTCTTAATTGTAAAAATTTGGCCAACTTGATTCTTTTGAGATTTTGGATAATGCCCCAACCAAACACAAATTAAAGATAAAGGAAGCCCTCCACATTAAATGGGAAAGTCCCTCACTTAATAAACAAACTTTACATTATGCTATAAACTTATCTATTTAATTTTACTGTCAGTTTATTTATATATATTATTTATTTTGACAGTTGGTTATTTTGATTGGTTATTTACCAAGTTATTTTGTAATAAATATATAGGTTTATCAGGTATAACTTTTTGTCCGTTAATATTTCTCTGTAAAGACTTCTATTTTTTAATATTTATTTCAGAGTTTTTTATTATTGTAAAATAATCTTTTGAAAATGTAAATAAATTTTGTGAAACATGTCAAGAATAAAAAACATTGTGTTATTTTTAAAAATAATTACTTATTTTATGCTATTACAATAATAAACAACAATAGTGAAATACAATAAATGTATGTAAACTTAATTAAATATGTAGACAAAAGTTACACAGTAGCAATAATAATAATAATAATAATAATAATAATAGTGAAATATAAAAAATGTAAGTAAACATTATTAAATATATAGACAAAAGTTACATAATAATAGTGAAATATAAACAAAACTATTTGAGCAAACTTAATAATCATAGTCAAAAATAAAAACAAAATAGTAAAATTAATTCAATATTGACAAAAATTATGAAAATTAGTGAAATATAAAAAAAATTACTTAGGTAAACTTAATTGAGTATTTTTAAAATAAAGTAAAGAAATGAAAAAAAAGCACCATTATTAAAAAATATGAAGAACAAATATATATGTACAAATTTTTACCTTGAGGTAATTTGTTTGCAGTATCTGGGCCTCTATTTTTTTTCTTAGCTTTTTTACCAACTCTAGTAGGAATTGGAGGTTCGTATTTTTTCTTTTTATCCTAATATATTAATTGTATAATAATTGAAAATATCTAAACATTTCTATATGTTTATGTAGAAATTTTATTACAGTGAAGATCTAAACATATCTACATGTTTATGTAGAAGTAGCAAGTGACCAGGGCCCCGACCTCGGCCTAAAATGAGATTTTTTGCAAACCTGGCCCCGGTAAAATCATAAGATTTAGCAGAGGTTGATAGCCAAGGCTATAAAAAAAATTATAAAACTTTATATATTATAATTTTATACTTACATTTACTATATATTAAATACTGGCATATATTTGTATATTTTTAAACTCTTATTTACTTCCAACAAGGTTGCAAGCAACCACTATTAAGTTATGAGTTACTTTAAAATAGAGAATAGGATTAAAAAGCTATGGAATGGTTAACTGAAGACTTAAAAAGTTGTTGGTTGTATATAAAAGGAAAACATGAACATGGGTAAGAGTTATTAGGACAGACTAGAAAAAAACGTTGTATCAAACAATGTTTGTTAGAGAAGATTAAAGTAATTTAGGTATCAGCATGTTGAGAGGTGGTAGTTTCAGAATTAAATGGTAAAAGTAGAAGTAAGAAAACTTGAAGAGAGTGCCTTACATATTGTATGAATGAACTTTAGTTAAGGAAAGAAAATGCTCTAGATTGTATATACTAGAAAAACAGCATAAATAAGGAAGGCTAAAGCCTGATGATGATGATGATGATGATCATGATGATGATGATGATGATGATGATGATCATCATCATCATCATCATCATTATCATCATCATCATCATCATCATCATCATCATCATCATCATCATCATCATCATCATCATCATCATCATCATCATCATCATCATGATAGTAATGATCATGATGATGATGATGGCAATGATGATTATGATGATCATGTTAGTCATAATGATGTTTATATAAGCATTTATATATACAAAACATGACTTTTGAACATGAATTTAGAATAAAAAAATATACTTTTGGATAAATAAATATTAATGCAGCCCCGGTCACAAATCCGGCCCCGGCGCGAAACTTTAACACTGATCAAACTTTAACACTGGTCAAACTTCAACCTGGTCAATTTTCAACCCCGGTCGCTTCCCATATAGAAGTTTTATTACAGTAAAAATTAATAATATTTATTCAATAAAGATTACAATAAAAATTTAAAACAGGGTATCCACTCGCTAGAAAAACTGGAAAGGTTCTTTTTTTCTTTCTAGTCTTTCCAGCAAGTGGACACCATGTTTTAAATTTTAGCAAGAATATTGATTCATTTTTACTGTGATAAAACTTTAACTTTTTAATAAATTAAAACACAAGATAACATAAACATGAAGGCTTCAAAATAATTGTTTTGTAGACATGTGTGAAATAAGTAACAGCTTTACTTAAGATAAATATAAGATTTAATATATTTGCACAAATATTATTTAAAAAAAAAACTAGTTTTTTAAAGAAACATTAGTGATATGCCAAAAAAGGCAATTAGTTGTAAAAAATTGTTGTAATATCATATTTAATATATGAATAAAGTGAATACTTTTATATATTTAAATGTGCCCAATAGATATACTATAGCTATGCAGTATATATGTTATTATTACCTGCAGTACCAGAAACTAGCTAATACCAGGAATTAAGGATGTTTTGAAATTAGCTAACCTGGTACAGCATTTGCTAGTAATACATATACAGTGGTGGCCAAAAGTCCTGGAACATCATATTTTATGTTATGAAATCAATATATTTGTGTGAAAAACAATTTATTAGTAAATTTTTTTATTTTTTTCAATAAAATAAGTGTTTATAACAATTTTAAAGATGATAGGTACATGCACATACATGATAAAAGTTCAATATTTAATGGAAGCATAGTTATTGTCAATTACCATTTGGATACATTTTGGCATGCTGTTAACAAGTTTTGTACAATAGTCTGGTGTAATTTCATGGATCCACACTGATTTGATTGTTTCAACTAAATCATTATAGGATCTAGGCTTTTTGGCAGCAACTTTTACTTTCATAATATGCCAACAATTTTCAATAACATTAAGATCTGGTGATGACCCAGGCCAATTTTCAAGGGTTTGAATTCCTTCATCAGCAAACCACTTCTTTACAATTTTGGCTGTGTGGCATGGTGCACCATCCTGTTGGAAATAAGTGCAGTTCAAGATCTGCATGAAAGGTGGCAACTTCTCCTTCATAACATCCAAATAGACTTTGCTGTTTATTGTAATATTTTTGGGCATTATCCATAATGGCCCACGTCCTTTGACAGAAATAGCACCCCAAACCATCAAGACACAGGAGCCTTGACACTGCTAACTGTATATTTTGGCATATATATACAGTTTTTTGGTCTTCTTACAAAGTTGTTTGTAACATTAAATTGTATAATACATGTTTCATCAGAAAAAAGAACTTTAGACCAATTTTCTCCAGTCCAATTTTTGTAGCGCTGACAAAATGTTTTTCGATCTTTTAGGTTTTCTAATGATAAAAAAGGTTTTTTTGCTGGCTTGCATGCCTTCATTTTGAAATCAATCAAAAGCCTTCTTCTAAATGTTCGGTCACTTACTTTTCTCAATAAAAATTTCTTTTGAAATCTCGTGTGCAGATAGCCATGGATTTGCATGGCTGATCCGGCCAATAAGTTTGCCAGTTCTTGAGGTGGTTGCTCTGGGCCTGCCTGATCTCATCTTTGAAGTAAAATTTAATTGGGGCTCTTCTTAATGCCTTTTTAAAGTTTTACTTACAGTTGATAATGAACAACCAAGCTTTTCAGATATTTCTCTTTGAACTAAACCTTGTTCATATAATGCAGCAATAATTCCTCTTTTTTTAGGTGAAAGTTCTGGCATAATATAGCTGATAAATTGCTTATGAACAATAAAAAACGATAATAAATTGCGCAATATACAAATATGTAACAATAAACATATTGCTATGTAAAAACAAAAGCATCAAACTTTCAAAATTTATACTTTAGATCAAAAATAAATTTTTTTGGTCATTAAATGTTTTGTTCCAAGACTTTTGGCCACCACTGTAGATATATATATATATATATATATATATATATATATATATATATATATATATATATATATATATATATATATATATATATATATATATATATATATACATATATATATATATATATATATATATATATATATATATATATATATATATATATGCATGTGAGTCAAGCTGCACTCTTTTGCGAAAGCAGACTATAAGATAGTCGAAGATGTACTCAAGCCCCTTGCAGCAGGCTATTTCAGTGTGATGTCACAGCGCTTATCTAATCACGCATTTAAAATTGTATGTGTGTGTAAAAATTTTATTTCGCCATGCATAAAATAATATTTTTAGACAACTTGACCACAGCTGTTTGCATGTTCAAACAACTTAAGTGTTTTAAAAAGGCGCTAAAAGAACTAAGCTAAACTAAAGAGAAAATTAAAAAAACATTCAGTAATAACAATTTTTAAAGTATTTTTATTGAAAGAGAAACTTAAAAAAAAAAAAAATTTCAAAAACTAAAAAAAAATACATGTAAAAGCTTTCAAAAAATCTTCAGAAAAAATTGAAGTTTCAAAGATACATATTCTTAACGTAATTATAAACATTAAGGTTTAATAAATTATATATATATTGATATTATTATTATTATTCAATTTTGTATGATTTTACCATTTCTAAATGAACTTTTAAGCCTAACTTATTAATTAGTCATTATCATAATTACTTAATTTTTAGTTAGTCAATAGCATGTATCCATCAGCTTCTTAAAAATATCAAAACCGCAAATAATCAAAGCATTGCAGTACGCATAATGGTTTGTAAATGTTATTTTGCATTGATAACATGTTTTAAAATAACAAATTTGGTTTAAATAGTTTAAATAGAAAGTAAACAAGAATAACATTTTGTGGATGTAAGCTTTTAGTTACTATTATAGATTTTCCTGAGTAATACACAAAATACACATTTAAAAATGGTATTTGTTTGTAATAAAAATAAGTACTTTTTGTATTATTGCTGAAAAACATTTTGTTAAAATTTTTTAAAAGTCTTTAGCATTTTTTCACATAATTTTTTTTGTCAATAAATTTTAAGTAAAAATATTTATCTTTTCTAAAATCTCTATGAAAATACGCTTCTTTTGAGACCCAGGTTGACATACTTTTGAATAACTTTTTTTTCGACAATATTAGGGACTTTACCTTAAATACTAAAGATTTGAACCCAAATATCTTTACAACTTGACGTGATGGAGAAAAATGGTTTGCATATTTGAAATCAGCATATTTAATTTGTTTTAAAAAACCACCTAGTTAACAAGATATGCACAATAAAATTTTATTTGTTTATCAGTGTTTTTTGTTTAATTATTTATTTATGAGTATTAATTTATTATTATTGTATAAGATAAAAAGAAGGTATCAAAAAAATTAATAACAAATGCAAAAAAACAAATCACTTCGATTTGTTGTTTTTTTTTTTGCATTTATTAAACAACAAACGTAAAATAAATAACAAGTGGAAAATTGCATTTTTAGATAACATTTTCTAATGAAGTTTTGTTTAGTTTTGTTTAGCTGAAATATTGATATTATTTTTGGTAAAATATTTGCTGAAATGCTGGTTTTCATTTTAATACTGAAGCATAACCAAAATTTTGGTTTACTTCAGTTTTGATGTATTTCTAGTTTCAGTGTATTTCCTGTTTCAGTCACTAATTATAATCACTAATTATAACTCAGGATTTTATTTAATAAACACTGCATTACAAAATTTTAGTTTTACAGTTTTGATCAAGTTTTAAATAATTTTAAACTGTTAACAAAATTACAGGTAAAAGATGTAACATAAATAGTTTTGAAAATAGGTAAATTCCTTCCTTCATCTCAATGTCTTGAAACATATCTCAAAATGTCTTAAACCTAAATGGGTGAGTGAACCATTCTTATGTATTATCCAATCGAAAACAAAAATATTAATTATGGCACCACCTAGCATTCAAAAAGATATTATTATTAAAGGTACTTTTATTAACAAGGAGTGCATTAGATTTTTTGACTCAACAAAAAGTTTAGGGGTGATACTTGACAATGAATTATCTTTAAAAACACAAATAAATAAGTATAAGTAAATAATAATAAATATTGTTAAAAACTGCTACAACATATTGAGCAAAATATCTAAAATAAAGCAATTTTTATTGCACAAAAATGTGTGCACCATAGTATGTTCACTAATATTTTCACAGCTAGATTATTGCAACTCCCTCTACTTTGGAATTGAAAAGTCACTATTAAAAAACTGCAGTCAGTTCAAAATTGTGCAGCAAGACTGGTATTTAAAAATAGAATAAAAAATCATTTAAATGACCAGGAATTTAACAAATTGCATTGGCTGAAAATTAGAAAAAGAATATATTTCAAGGTCCTTTAAATAATGCACAAATCTATTATACTGGAAACACCAACATCATTATGCAATTTAATTTACTACTTAATGTCAGAAAAAACGCTAAAATTAAAGGAAACAAAATGCAGCAATTGTTTTGGTAATCGAGCATTATCCCACGATGGTCCTAAACTTTGGAATATACTTCCAAATATCATCTGTGACAAAAAAAAACACAACTATTTATAAGAAAAAACTAAAATCTTATTTAATTATGAATGGTGAACTATTCCACCAGAAAACTCTTGAATGTTAAATTAAAATCTCTTGAACATTAATATTGAAAATTTTACTAATATAATAATTTGTTGCGCAGCTGAGCAAGTGTTTTGCCAACTTTATCCACTATTCTGGCAAAACACAGTAGCTGTGGGTAAACATATGTATTTATTATTTTTTTAAATAAAGAAACAATGATGTATTTATGAATTAAATGTAATGATTTGGCTTTTTTTACTAACACATTGACAAACAAATATTTAAAAATCCTTTTATGTCAGTAAAACTTCACATAAATAAAAAAAATGCTTTACTAAAAAAATCTCAACACTTCAAAAACTTGTTTTATGGTTATAAAATCTAAAAATAAAGTCTTGATGTTATAGAACTGTTGCAAACAACTTAAACTCATTAAAAAACAGTTTAGCAACCATTAAATTAATTCCATTAAGAAAAATTGAAATTTCAGTTTGGGGTATGTTTTTGAACCGAAATTTTGTTTTTTATCAAAAATAAAATGTACCGAAACCAAATTTTGGTATCGGTTCAAATGAAAATATTGGTCGAAACCTAAACAGAATTTCAACTGAAACCTAAGCAGAATTTTTGGTCAACCACCAATTATAATAAATATTTTATTCATAATATAAGAAATTAAATGTTTGTCAGAAGCAAAAAAATGAAAGGTTTGTCATAGAAAAAGATAATTTATGAAAATAAGAGCATTTCTTTGAAATTATTGTTGCTTACAAAACAAAAATTTCAAAAGATTTTTTTTTTTTTAGTGTGTTTTGGATAATTGTTTTGTTGAAACACAAAAAATTGTTTCCTATTATGATTTTTTTAAGAAAATCATCATAAATCATTAGACCAAAGAACCTTCTTTTAAATTGATACTGGCATTTTATACAAAGCCCTTTTTTTTTTTTTTTACATAACTTTTCTATCCTCTCTTAAAGTTGTGTACAGCTTTCACCCTGGTCCAGTACAAATTTAAAATGTTTCATATTATATGCATTTCTTTACAACCACCTAGTGTTGTAAATGGAATAAGCACTTGAACTATTCTTCAAGTATTTCTTAATTTAACCAAGTCTGTAATAAATTTTCTTAAAGTAATATTTAAATATCCACTGTTTAATGAACAGAGTTTTGAATGATGTTTCTTTCAAAAATATTATTAACTGCTTGAAATAATATTCAATAAATATATTTTATAAAAAAATTAAAAATAGGGAAGAGTGGGGCATCATGATAAATTGGGCACCATGAAACATTGTAATTGTGGAGGCATCTTAAGAAATATGACAACCGCTTTCATATAGTGAAACACTTACTACTAGAGCTATATTTTCAAAAAAAAATTATATCATTTGACATCATAAGTCCTTTGAGGGGCTGAAATTTGTGTTTTTTTAATGACAAAGTAATTTATTAGTTTTTAAAGCTCATAAGTTTAAAGATATTTTATTCAATTTGTCTATCGGTAAGCAACATTATTTTGCAAACTTCAGTCCATAAGCTTTTTTCTTCATTAAACAAAATCATTGAAAAAACAAATTGATACTAAAAACAAAGCGATTGTTTTCTATTAGCAAGTAAGGGGTAATTTGATACAGCATTTGTGGGGGGCCCTTAAAACTGTAGAGTAGTACTACATTGTGTCATAAACAATTCTAAAAATCATTTCTTTTAATATCTAACGTCAATTTTAAAAAGTAAATACAAGGAGATCCCATTTCGATACAAAGCCTTTATTTATTGACGCTTAAGAATGACACTTAAAGCAATATATTATCAGGTCTTCTGAAATGTGATTTTGACAATTGGATGCGTTATTTGGGTTATAAATATTCATTTGTTTATACTTCAAATAAAAATCTGCCTTTTCTCTATGTTTTATACTTTAGATTTACTTTTTTAATGATGCTTGTGGTGAGTATCAAGGTACCCCATGGGTGAGGTACCTTGAAACAAATTTCTAATTTTACTTTAACTAGTCTCACAAGTTTAACCTGCTGTATTATGATAATTTATAGAATTTATTTTGTGGGTATAAACTTATTCTACAAATTAAACCAATTGCCTAAAAAAAAAGGAGTATTAAAAAAATTGTTACAAAGAAAAAACCAAAAGTGTGTTATAGCGCCCCACTCTCCTCTATTTATTTTAATAACAAATTATAAATAAAACAGTTTTGCACACTTTTTTTATGTGCATACAAATTAATATCTAAACAAAAAGCACAAATTTTGTAACAATTACATTTTTTTACACTTTTACTGAAAGATTATAAATAAGAGATTAAATGAATAAATAAGCCTTAAATAAATTTAGAAAAACTATGCTTTAGTTATTTTCATGATTAACAAATTTTAAAAAAGGATTTAGTAAAACAAAATGAAAAAAGACGTGAGTATGACTCACACTGCATAGATTTCAGCTTTGTATGTAATTCCAATAAGCAATACAAGATCTAAAAACTTTTTCATTTCTAAAAAATTAACCAGATACCAAATTCCAACTTATTCCTAGCTGGCTTTATTTTTCATATCACAAATCTTGAGCATAGCAATTTTTTTAAATTACCAACAACTCAATAATTTTAGATGTAAGATAAAGCTTAACAAAATCTAAAAGAAAAGATTTTCTTGCATCATTCTTACTTTAAATCCCTCATCTTCAAAAAATAGTAAATGTCAATCAGCAATATTATTAAGTTAATGCTAATTCTATTCCCTGTTAATTGCAGTCTTCTATCACATTCTCTACCAACTTTAGGGTTGTTACCTTTTCTTTCTTGTCTATTTGCCTTATTTAGTAACTTTATTAGTTTCATCTTTATTATTAAATATTATTTTATTATTAGCATTGTTTTTTCAAAAGCCACTTCAGACTAGTACTCTTCTTCCTGCTATACCACACCCTTTGATGGGTTCAATTAAGAGTTCAAGAAACTGTTTCATATTCTATTTTCTCACTACTACTTTCTTTTACTTTTTTTTCTTAGTTTTGGTGTTATGATAAAAAACAAAAACTTGCATCGTGTAAACAAAACTTTCAGAAAAAGTAACACTTGTAAAAAACATAAGTGTTGTTCAAATTGTAACATACCATTCTTTAGAAAATCTTGTTAATGTGTTGGACAGAAATTCGTTGTCCATTAAAAGATAAACTGGTGACCCAAATAAAAAGAATGTTTCTTCAAGCTTTCTAAGCTTTAAATAATTTTTCCATCAGTCTTTCTGTTTAAGTAACCCAGCTGCATGAGTCGTGAAAGTTGATCAGCCAAATTATTTCAGATGGAATCCATTGTACTGCAATCTGGATATCTTTTGTTACTTCTTTAATAGTATTAATAATAATCCAGTTTACTTACATTAACATGGTGTGTCACTCGCTGTCCATAGCCATGCTGCATCTTTAACAACTACATGATGCATCACAATAAAACTCAGCTTTTCCATTTACTGGTACCAGCCATTTCCCACTAACCAAGTCCTCTTTTTCACATGGTTAAGCAACTCATTTAGTTTTTTTTTTTACAATTTTCATGAATAAAATCGCTCCAAGGAATATTTCCAGCTAAACGTTTAATGTATGAAGCTTGTAAACACAAACTTCCAATTAGTGTCCAATGAGTTTACCTAAGGCTCAAAAGCTGTGATTATGTGACTGCATTAAAAGATTCAAATTGATGCATTAAAAGATTTACACTGTCCTGTTTCCAAATCAATTCCCCATTTTTATTTTTTTCGACTATCAATCCCAAAACATGTCCTTGTTCAAGATCTTTTGGAGGCTTACATTATAATCCAAACTTAAACAAATGCTTCACTACATTTTTCGCAGTTTCCACACTTTTATCCACAAATATGTCTTATATGGTAAAACAATATCATTTCCCATTTACAATCACCATTTGATATGACCAAAGTTTTTTTATCAATATGAATTTGAAAGTAGGTTTTTTAAAGATCAAGAATTTTTGCATTTTTTATTTTTCTCCAATAACGCAGTTTCTCTTGACAAACATTCGCATTCGCTGTGTAACAATTTGCAAATTTATTAAAAGCTCAGAAGTCTCCCATTGGATATACCTTTTGTCTTTTTTCTTGCACAACACATATAAGCATACTTTAGGTGGTCCTAATGCTAGTTGGTTATATGGTACAAGAGTGCCAGAGTTGATCCATTGATTTAATTCTTTCCAGTAACTACATTTGTACTCTTGGTTCACATTGAATTCACAAATGGTATTATTAATTGCAGATTCTTTATTATTTTATTTTGTCTATTTGGTTTTCCTTTTTTCTTGTTGTAGTAACAAAACCATATTTTATATTGTTTTCTTTTTTTCCAGCCATAGTAACAGCAACACTTTTGGCTGTGTATGCTAACATTCAGACAGTATCCGGAACCAATTAATCAAAATAATTGCTGTTACCCATTTTGTTGTCACACTTGCTGTCACACTTTTGTTACCTGCTTTTATTATTATTGAAAATTCAAAACATAGTATTAATGATAACTTCAGTTTGAAAAGTTTCATAATGTTTTCCTCTATACCTTCGTAGGTAATTGAGTCACCTTCTGGGTATGCAGGCAGACGTATATCTTCCAGTGCAGAATAGATCTGTGGTGGCAAATATGTTAATAAAATTGTTTTCCTTTTGAATTCAGGTTTGTCAATTACAGTTATGTATGTTCATAGTTGGCAGATGAACTGCTGATGGTTGTCATCAAATACTAATGGCATAACAGCCAGAATAGCTTTTTGCATTGTCACATACATATGCTTAAAAAAATCAAGCATCTATTTTAAAATTTCTTTTTTCATTTTTTCTCTTACACAAAATCTTATCTATATATAAAAAGTTAAAAAGTCCAATGACAATGCTTTTAATTACAATTGTCATAAAACAATTGTTAAACATTTCATCATAAAATAATGCAATAGAACAAATATGACAATAAATAACTTTTGAACACCTGACAATTATTAATGAAATTTTAAACTTATGTTTAAACTTTTATCTGGATTAAGGTAGAAAATAAACTTATAACTTAAGGGTCATCCATAAATTATATCAGGCAATTTTCAACCGTTTTTGATCCACCCCCTCATCACAAAAACATAACACTTAAGTAACAAGTCCTGTATGAGTCATCACAAATCCACTAACCTCCCCTCCTTAGAGCATGACATAATTTATGGACGATCCTTTATATATTATTTATTATTATAAATAATATAAAGTTATAGCCCTAAAAACCATAATTATTTTAGTAAAAAGAACTTTGTGATTTCGCTAACATCCCAATCCTAAATCTACATATTGTCAATCAAACCGCAAACAGGGTTATGGAGAATATACTTACGGTTGTGCATATACTTACTGTTTTATTTAGGGATTGGTGTAGCATAGTGTACAAAGACTGAATGACTTTGGACACTATGCTGCACTATGAAAGTTAAAGGTAAGCATTAGAAATTTCATTTTTCGTTGGGGCACCCATTATTTGTAACACTTTAAATTTGTAAAACATGAAAAATGCTTTGTTTAACCAAAACACTTGATCAATGCATTTACACTTAAATACATCTATCCTTAAAAGCAAATTTGCAAAAAGTGACAACTAAAGGCTGCCCTAAACAAAACCCTCAGCCTATTTATTATATATATATACTTCATTTCCCCTATCCCTAAATATATTAGTTAACTTATATACGTTTTGCTGCATCTATCTTAAAATAAAAAAGTTAGTCATAAAAAATTATTACAAAATAAAATATATACTTATGATTAGAGATGCAAAAAAACATGGTTTTTTTTTATTGTGTTTTTTTTTCCACCTAAAAAAAAAGTGTTTTTTTGGCTTTTACAGATCCTTTCAGTGATTTTGTTTACTTACTTTTAATTTTTTTTAAATGTTTCTAACTTATGTAAAATGTTTCTATTTAGTTTTGTTTGATCTTAAATTTTATATTAAATTATATTAAAATTAATCTATTTTTCTTAGTGTGAACAGAGTTCACAAAAGAGTTGAATTACTGATTTTTTTATTGCGAAATAATGGTTAACAATTTTTTGTTCTTTTCAAAATTTGAATTCAGAAATTAATAAGAAACAATTTTATTTTAAGTTTTTTATTTAAAACTCATTTACAGAAGAATCTTGACTAGAAAACTGATTCTTGGTCAGGTGACTAAAATTCTTGTTCAGGTGGCTCTTCATCTAAAACATTTATTGATTCGTGAGATTTATCTGAGAGATTTATTGATTCTTTAAGCAAAATTGGTTGTTATGTTGCACACATATTCATTGCTAAATTTATTAAACTAACACTCACCTAATATTTCTTCATCCATCACACATAAATCCTACAAAATCTGCTATTGCAATTAATTCTTTAACATTGCTTGATATTCTATTGATTTCTTTATCCGAAAGTGATACCTTAATGGGAGCTGATGAGCTGGGTGTTAGTTATTTAAAAAGGTTTTCCAGTATTTGTTATTAACTAAACTCATGGGTGACCAACAAGCGTAAATAGCTCTAGATAGATGTGCATCAATTGATTAATATGACATTATTAATTTCAGATAAACAATTAAAAACAAATGTACTATGCAAAAAAAAAAAATGTTGATACCTTTTCACATTGTTTCATGCTATCAATGGTTGAACAGGATTTATCACTTTTAGTAATTGGTTCTGAATGCTTTAAAGGGTCTGAAATAATGCTTATGACATTTATAGTATTACAATGCTTACTTGAAATAAAGTTTTTAAATTTGCATTTTGCTTTACTATGAGTTGTCTCTGCCATGATTTTTTTTGACATAACTGTGTCATCATTTAAAAATTTTTGTTTAACTTCAACTGGATATTTTCTACATTTCTTAACATGAGGCCATTTGTGTTCCACTTTTCAACATAACATCATTGCAAAAAGAATATTGAACTCTTTCCGCTTTGCTCACCTGGCTTGCTGGCTTAAATAAAATGCTCATAGAAGTTTTCTTTCTACCCCAATGTGGCCACAGACTACTCTATTATTATTACTCATTATTATGTTCTAATCAAACAACTAAATGATGTGATTATTTTGATTAGAAATCTGCTTAATTAATGGTTACAATATTTTATAATGGCTATATTCTAAAACAATTTCATAATTCAGTAATATTAATAAAAAAACTAATAATAATAATTGTATTACTAAAATTTACTTTACTATAATTTTTGATAAACTGGTACATTAAAGTTTTTAAAACAACAATATATCATCATTATTATTCTTATGTTTCAAAACAGTTACCATAAAGGTATAAAATTAAAAAATGAAAATACTACAACACACTTATGCAATATTATTTATAACATGATTGAAAATACTATTTCCACTTTCTGAAACTAAATGTTGACAAATTTAATTTATTTGCAATTGCAAAAATAAAATTAAAAAACAAAAAGCATAAAGAAGATAGCAAAATTAAAAAAAAAAAACATCAAAACTATACAATACTTATAAATTTTGCAATGTTATTTCATTTATAAATTAAAAAACTTAGTTTATAAATTTAATAAGTTCTCCTTCATTCTAGAAATTACAAAAACTAGTTTTCATTCATTCTATTAAAACTTTTTTTTAACTTTAAAGAAAAATTGTTTTGAACTCAAAAAACATATCTACATAAAACAACAAACAAAAAAACTTATGTCTCTGTATTTTATAAGAAAAATGCTTCTTTAAATATTTTTTTCAATTTTATTTTAGCTTATAATAAGTAAGTCATTGAAGGACAATTATTAAAGCCATTTGATGAACATTTAAAGAACTTGTAAAACAAGACAGATAAATGGTATGTTAAATGACAAAGTCTTTTAATAAATATCACTTAAAAACACACTTTTTAAGTGATATTTATTTAAATATTAAAGTTAAAAGTGTTAAAGTAAAAAAAATGGTTTTTTGAGAAGTGATAAAATAGCAATCAAGGTATTTTTAAGTCTTGAACTCCTTGCAAAAACCAGACTTTTTTTACTTTCCAAGCTACCTTGGAGGTAGCTTGGAAATAAAACATAGTTATTTAAAAAACTAAATTAAATTACAAGAACAGTTTTCATATTTACTGTTATTTTCTTCATTAAAATTGACTATAACAAAAAATTTGGAAAACTTTTTAGATTTTAATGGTATTTATAAAGTGGTTCTTATTTTACAGGTGTTTTTATTGCACGCACTATAAAGTCAAAGTTTCACTTTAAAAATTTCAAAATTTGCATCATAGGGTACTTTGATATGTACACTATCAACCCATATCGGTAACATTTTCGGGTCAGCTTGGTTTGACATTATCAGGATCCATGCTAACTGTAAAGTTAGGAACTTTACAAGGCAATACTAAAAAAACCATATGTTAAATAAAAGAATGAAAACTCTCCTTAAATGCGTATCACCTAAAAACAAATTTTTAAAATTATTTCAGTGTTTAAAATAAGAAAAAGTGTAAAAAAAAAAATAAACTAAAAAACGAAGCAGCTGGTTTTTTTGGCCAAAAAACATTTTTTTTTTGCAAAAAAACAAGAACCAAAAAAAACGACTCTATTTAAATATTTCATTATGCTTTATACCTAAAATGTCTAAGCATTTCACACAGAGACTGGTTTCATTAAAAATCTACAATTGATTACAGGAATTGCAGGTGTTGTGTAATGCTTAAATATCTAAGGCACTACAAAAAATCACTAATTCACTTAGTCATTTAATAATGCTATTCATTAATGAATTAGAGTATTGTATGCAATTCACTTAGCAAATTACACACATAAAAATATATCTTTAAAGGTTCTCAAGACATTCAAAGTAATCTTTTGGGATCGAATGCATGCTGGGAATAAATATTATATTATAATTATAGTATATTAATAACAAATTCTGTTAAATTAGTTTAAAGTTTAAATAGTGATCTCACCTTATCATCTTTTTTATTTTGATTTGATCCACCTGCTCCAGATTGATTTTGACCCTAAATAAATTGAACTAAACTTTTTAGTGCAAAAACAGACTAATTATATGATTATATATCAGTTGGCTGAGCTTGCAAAAATCTTATTCCTTGTTTGATATATGATTTCAAATCTTATAAATCAAGGCTAACTATATCAAAAAAAAGTATTTTTTTGGAAGATAATTATTACAGCCTGATTTGTCACAAAGAAAAGATGACACTTAAGATTGGTTGCTTGTTCTTAGCACTCAAAAAAGTGATGACTTTTATTAAGAATGGAAGAGAAATTTTCCAGAAGCCAGGAATTCAGTTAAGCAGTTGTTTAGGGAGTATTGAAGAGAGTACTAAAAAACACTTCTGCAAGATTGTGACAGAAATATTGTCAGAATATGATTACAGATAACATTTTTATATATACATTTTTACAATTAAATAATATTTTTTAAATTACCATTAAAGAACAAAAGATCAACAGCTAACTAAATTTTCATAAAAAGAAAAAGATTTGTTATGCTACCATGATATTGAAGTCTAAAAAAGTCTATATTAAATTTGGTCAAATGAAGGGATTTACAAAACTTCCATGTTTTATAAGTGAGATGAATAGTAGAGCAAGAGATCAACATTTTTCCAAAAAAACAAACCATAAGAATAATCTTGACACCTGACATTGAGAACATCTCTGTCATTGACCAATGAGAACACCTCCACCTAAGGTAAACTGAAAGAAGAAATTTTCGTTGGGCTTGATATTCCAAAGATAATATTTAATTCTAGTTTAAAAGTCACAATGAAAGGAAGAAAAGGTTACAATACTATTTAAAGAAGTTGTGACTAAGATTTTGAGCAATGTGAAAGTGCTTAACTATGATATTATAATAACCAATATGAAAGTTAAGTTAAAAACCCTTAATTGTATAGATGTCATAAAGCCTACTTTCTGCACAATCATATTGACTTTTTCTTAAAAAACTTGTGATTTAAGTAAGGAGCAGGGAAAATGGCTTTATTAGTACATAAGAGTTTGAAAAATAATTCTAGATCAAGTGGAACATTATGTAAAAGAATCATCAACATGTCATGCATTTATTAATTAATATATAAATTAAATAATATGAAAAATATGGCTTAGCAGCAGCAAAAAACTTTTTTATAACTTTTAAAGAATGGACATTTTTTAGGTCAGCTCTTAAACTATAATTAAAAACTATATATAATTTAAAAAAATTAAAAAAATCATACAAACATAACTTAAGCTTAACTATGATTTTTATATTTGATGCAACTTTTTAAAAAATAAAAATATTTTAGTCGACTTAACTGTAGCTTTATCAGAGTTAATTTCAAAAAGTTAGTTTTTCATAATAACTTATAAAATATGTATATAAATTTAAAAAAAGATAATAAAATAGGAAGAAACAAATTCTACCACTTTAATATATTGTGTTGTATATAAAAATCAATATTCAAATAATATTGATTTTTATATACAACACAATATTTCAATCAATATTAAAAAATATTTTAATATTGATTTTTATATACAACACAATATATTAAAGTGCTAGAATTTGTACCTCCCCCTTTTATTATCTTTTTTTAAATTTATATACATATTTTATAAGTTATTATGAAAAACCAACTTTTTGAAATTAATTCTGATAAAGCTACAGTTGACTAAAATATTTTTATTTTTTCGCTTATTGCGCACTCGTCAGGGAAAACTTTTTAAACCTAATGAATATTTAATGGAATAATAAAAGAAAAAAGATTGCTGCACCATGCCAAACCTTCAGTTGATGTACCAAATACGGTAGTGGTGTAGCAGTAGAAGGCTTGCCTCTTAAGCAAGAAACTCTGAGTTAAATCTTCACCACATCGCTGGTAGTACCCCGCTCAACTTGATTCTCTGCACAACCGCCTTGATCACCAAGGTTCGTGTTTCAAAGTTATAGAGTTGACAGAGGGTTATACCACAAATATAGCACCCTCCTTGAATGTAGTTGCCTTCTCAGCCTTGGGGAGGTAAATTAACATTAAAAAATAAAAAATTTAGCAGCTCAGTCCCTTGCAGCAGCAGGCTATAAGATAGTCGATGTATGTACTGAAGCCAATACACAGTGATGGGAGCACAACAAGTAAAAAAATAAAAATCATTTAGGCCGCTTAACTGTAGCTTTACCTTCAATTCTTTACATGTCTTTGTTGAGATGTATTCTAGATTTAAAAACTTTATATTTTTTTGTTTAGAGGTATTCACAATTTTATTCTTTAAATCTCTAGGTTTTTGAGACAAGGTTGAAAAGGTTTAATTATCTGAACACACACACACACACACACACACACACACACACACACACACACACACACACACACACACACACACACACACACACACACACAGAATAAGGGTAAGCTAATGCTTGAGTAAAAAGTATCCTTAAAATGAAAAAAAATATACTAGATTTAAAATGAACTTTAAATATAAATGCAAGACTAGTATAAAATATTTCAGCCGCATTTTCAATGTATTCATATTATTCTTTATTAAACTCGCATAACATAACTCTTGAAATAACCATACCATTATTTGAAAATGAATGTACCCTTCACGCTATAATTGGTAAAATAAGCTGGATTTGATAAATATAATCCAGTTCAGTATCCAAAGATCGTTGTTTTGACAGTAAGTCCTATCCTGTTTTACTTGCCTCGTTACCACTTACTTACTCAGCGTTATATTGTATCTACTAACTCGACCCAAACTCTTGAAGAAAACAAGTTTTTACTATGAGCATTAAGCAAATAATGCCGGTGTCGTGAAATAAATTAACCCCTATAGTAAAATAACGTTTGCTTAAAAGTTAACCTGGGAGTTTATCTATTTAGAAATAGATCAATTCCCCTTAAAATAAAGCCAGCCGGTGAAACAATTTAACTTCCAAGATAAATTAACTCCCCTGAAATCTTAACTTATGCGGATTACAAAATAAGTATTCAAACTTCAGTTTTAGTAATGAGATTTTACAAGCGTATTTGTTTTCTATATATATATATATATATATATATATATATATATATATATATATATATATATATATATATATATATATATATATATATATATATATATATATATATATATATATATCAGAGGCACAGCCAGGGTTTGACAACTGGGGGAGCGAATGTTTTTTGAAAAAGCGCCTGAGGGCTGACTGGTCCCCCAGAGGAAATTTCTGAGGGAACCCTTCAGAAATTTCCCCCATAAATCTTGGCAACATCCACAATAACAAACAACAAATAATTACACTACAATAATTTAATATTATAATAATTATAATAACTTAATATATAATTCTCAAAAATACAACAATAGTAAGGTGTGTGAAACTTAACTAAGCTTCTTTCATCTGGGTTTCATTCGAGTAAAACCATTTAACACATCTTCAAGGTCATTCACTAGTCTCACAGTCTCTTTCAATTGCCAGTAATGATAAGGCCGACAATCTTTCCTCGCTCATAGTGGACCGTAAATATGACTTAAGGAGCTTTAATCTGATGAAGGTCCTCTATGCTGATGTACTTAAAATAGGCAATGTCGTGTATATTTGTTGCGATATTTGGGTAAATGTCACAGAGATCATTAGTTAGTATAAATTTTAACAAGTTGTTAATGTTCAACTCTTCCGAGTCCATTTCTTTATAAAGAATTCTTAATGAAAGAAATTTTCGAACAAAATCATCCAGAGTTGTGAAATCAATCGGATATTGCTCTGAGAGAAAATTGATAAGTTCTAAACATACCTTATTCTCATGATTCTTTGGATCAAGACATTTGAACTTTGAAGCAACCTTCATTTACTGTTAAAATTGATTCTTTATAATGCTGACCACAGAGTCTAGTGAGACCAGGTAAGTATTAACTATAAAATTCTTCAGTGTATCTTTCTCTCGTCAATTGCAAGCTCGTCATAATGTCATTTCGTTTTTCCAACCCTCTGATTGCTTATAAGCTGTTGCTATGTAGCATTTTAAAGCAAGGTCATTGGCTTCTTTTTCCAGATCATTCAAACTTGCATTATAGTTTTTCTAATTTTGTTAAGTTGAGATTCAAAGATTTTGATGTAGCTGGCAGCAACAACCATAGTTATAGTAATCTTCTGTAAGTATCAAGACAAATGAAAGGCCAGTGTTAACAGCTTACTCCAAAAGACTAGAAGAACTACAAATTGAAATTTCTGAAGAGATACTAGAATTCCCTTAGCTACTGTCAGGTACTTGGCTGTACTATTTTTTATTTGCCCTGCACCAATTTTCTTCAAAGCTACTACCAATGCTGGAAGATTCTGTGAAATAGAATCAACGACTACTATTCTAGATGCCCATCTTGTGTCACTGAGACGTTTTAGACTTAAGGCAAAGTTTTCCACACTCTGACGTTGCTTTTCTTTGAACAAAGTTAACCTAGGCAAACTGCTAGCATAAATTGTGTATACGGTTTCTAAAGTGCCAAAAAATAGTTTTGATTGTACATTAGAATTTACAGCATCAACCAGCACCAGATTTAAATTGTGGGCACAGCATTGTGTAAACAAAGCACATGGTACAATATCTTTAACTCTTTTTTGCAAGCCAGAACTTTCACCAGACATGGTGCTTGCACCATAATATGACTGGCCATAGCACCTGGCCATTGCACCATGGCCTGAAGATTAAAAATCTTCTAAAGTCTTCTTTAGAAGTTTAAAAATCGTCTAAAGAAGACTTTAAAAGATTAAAAAAGGTTTTAGCATTTGTATTGGGTATCTCTAAGAACTAAAAAAACTTGTCTGTTGAATCTCCACCAGGACTCTCCAAGACATAGAAAATTGATCAACTCGACTTAAATCTATGGTGGAATCTATAATAGTTGGAAAATATTTTGCATTCTTCACTTCTGAAAATATTTTTGCTTTAATTTCAAATGCCAAAGACTGTATAAGGTCATTCTGGATGTCTGGAATGAGATAGGAGGCATTGCGGTCACTTTGATTGACATGTTGTTCTAATACATTGTCATATTTAGCAAGAAGCTTTATGAGTTCGAGAAAATTACTTTCATTTCAGGAACCCTTACCACGAAGTTCTCTGTGTCAACGAAAAGTCTATCCTTGTTTGCCTAAAACAATACTCTACCTATGATTTAGTCTTTAAAATCCTATTGTTTTTTTCTATCTGTCTTGATATGCAAAACTTTGTTAAAAAATAAATGTCTCACAGATTATTCGTGACTTTTTGATGACCCGTGCTTTTCAATTTTGGAGACATCTTTTATAAAATTTGAACAACCTTTTCGACAATTGGTCCAAGAACAGTCTGTTCTATCATTGCTAAAAAGCCAGCAGGCAAAACAAAACATAGCGTTAACTCGTGGGGAATAACTCAACCAGTGACAATTATGTTCCTCTTCTTGTGAACCTTTTAATAGTTTCTTTTTTACCACACTGTGTTTAAGTGCCCTCCCTTGTCATCCTTTGTGAAATCATTAAAAGTATCACAGAGTCTGGCTGGCAGGGCCCATATTGTAGTCTTTTATAACTGCAGGTGTGATGCTTTTATTGCAAGAAAAGTGAGGGTCTGTTGGGTAGCTTCCTTGGAAATTAATAGTGGGCTTCACCAAAGTAGTATGATCTGTGACTGAGTCACTACCATCAGCTTCGTTGTGGTGGTATATATGCACAATCTGTGACAGAGTCACTATCATCATCATCATCAAGTTGTGGTGGTATATCCGCACAATTTATGGCTGAGTCACTATCATCAGCATCATGTTGTGGTAGTATAATTGCACGATCTTTGAATGAGTCACTATATATATATATATATATATATATATATATATATATATATATATATATATATATATATATATATATATATATATATATATATATATATATATATATATATATATATATATATATATATATATATATATACATATATATACTTATATATATAGTCACAATTGTGCTGATACACCACCACAATTGTGACTATATATATATATATAAATATATATATGTGTGTGTGTGTGTGTGTAAATTGATTTTAATAAAAAGGCAGCGTATTACTATTTTTTAAATATATTTTGATATAATAATATATTAAAAATATTTCGCTGACCTATTATGGTCAGCGTCATCAGGTAATGAAAAAAACGTTACAAAATAACATAAAACCAACCGTTTAAAAAAAAGACATTAAAAAGCGTAAAATATAAAAACAATCAAATAATGTAATAGTGACGCCAGTTAAATTTTTGTTTTCACATCATCTATATTTAGAACAGTTTGCCCAATACCTATCTAGTGTCGAATTCTTGCTTTATTTATCTCCAGGGATTCTCTAACTTTTCTTATTCTGTATTCTGGAATGGCTGCCAAGGATTTAGGATTTAGCCAATCAAAAGTACCACGACATGTTCTAAAATGTTCCGTGGCTCCTGAGCTCGACAATTTTTGATTTTTACAGACTCTTTGGTGTTCCGCACTTCTTGAAAAGATTTTCTTTTTGGTCTCACCAATATATATACTTCCGCATGAGCATATAATAAGAATATCCCTTATATGAACATCATCACTAATATTAAAACTTGCGCCTTAGAACTCGAACAACAGAATAAACAAACACAGGCAGAGATTCTTCGACAACGCTGTTTGAAAATCCTAACTAGTTCTTTAAAATTAAAAGATAATTTAACAAAACAACAACTCTTTTCTTTACAAAACCTAAAAAAGCATTAACATCTAAGGATATATCCACTTGACAAAAGAGCAGGTTTTGCTTTATTAAACAAAAATGAAGTAAAAGATAAATTAGAAGAACAAATAAAAAATGGTAAAGTTATTGATTACGACCCAACACCCACATTCACTACTAATTTTCAAAAACTGCTATGCAAATTAAGAAAACAAGGTAAGTTAGACAATGCCAATTACTTTAAATGTATCCATTAGATTGCGTTATACCTAGAATCTACGGAATGGTTAAAGCTCACAACACACCATCTAATGGAACATCAGAGTATCTTGTTAAAATTATTCAATTAGCATTAAATAAAAATACAACTCGAATAATTAATTCAAGTAGTTTTGTCACAATGCTAAAGAATGGAAGATAGACCTTAATGAAATTCAAGTTTTATTTGATGTAGTTAATTTATATCCATCTGTACCGATTGATGAAGCAATACCGGTTATTGTTAGCGTATTGAACGATGATTTGAAGGATTTAAAAACTAGGACTAAATTAACTCTTTTAGATATACACCAGTTAATTGAACTTTCATTAAGCAAGTGTTACTTTTTATACAAAGATAAAATCCGAGTTTTATCTAATTCAGGTCCAATTGGTTTATCGTTGATGGTAGTCACAGCTAAAGATTTTTTGCAAAATATAGAAAAAAGAGCCCTTAATATAGCCTTTGTTAATTCATCCCAACCAATAACTTACAAAAGATATGTAGACGATACCCATATTCGCTTCGATTCGAAAGAAAAACAAGAACTGTTTCTTAAAACTTTAAATGAACAAAACCCCTTCATAAAATATACTGTTGAACTTGAAAACGGAAGAAAACAACTCAACTTTTTAGATATATCAATTACAAATACAATGAACGGATTTTATGAATTTCAAATACAATAAGGATGCCCTTTAATACAGTATTTTAAAGGTGAAAAAATTATGAAAAACGAATAATTAGACAAAAGTCGTTTTTAGTACCAAAAATTTGATATGTGGATTTGTTGAAGAAATTGTGGTCAAAATTTAGTTTTTCTTTACCTAAATTGTTATAACTCTGCTAATTTTTATCGAAATGCCTATAACTTAGTATCAAAAGATAAGTGTAACAGTGGGCTACAAAATTAAAATGGCCCCTAATCACTGGGCCTATCCAGGGGGCTAAAGGGGGTGCCGAACCATCACCTATACCACCCAAAAAAACATTTAATTTCCATAATTGAGCGTCTTTTTGTGAAATTAGTCATTTCTATATAACTTTTATTATAATTTGCTCCAACACCACCACCACCACATATAAAAGGTGTATCTTTGTGTTAGGATAGGGTATGAAGGAGATAGTCAACACACCCTATTATCAAAAACAATTCATTCTTATAAATATTTCTATCTTTATAATAAAAAGGAAATCTATTAATCATACTTTACTACTTTACAATATATACTAGTGATGAATACATTGATTTAGGAACATAAACATACATATAATTCCAACAGAACACAAACATACTAATATAACTTACAGGTACATAAACAGAAACTTACATATAATGACCAGTATTATCACATGAAATTCAGGCCACAGTTCCAACAGAATGTGTATATATAATGACTCACAGGTACATCAAAACAACAATTCGCAGGACTTACCTGTACCTAAATAACGCTCCAGAGGTCCGATAGAACACAAACATACACATAATGACTAACTGGTACATAAACACAAACATACATATAGTGACTTACAGGTGCATCAACACCGCTCCAGAGGTCCAACAGAACACAAACATACACATAATGACTAACTGGTACATAAACACATACATACATATAATGACTTACGGGTGCGTCAACACCGCTCCAGAGGTTTAACAGAACACAAACATACACATAATGACTACCAGTACATAAACACATACATACATATAATGACTTATGGGTGTGTCAACACCGCTCCAGAGGTTTAACAGAACACAAACATACACTAATGACTAACCGGTACATAAACAAAAACGTACATATAGTGACTTACGGGTGCATAAACACAAACATACAAATAATTACTTATCGGTAGATCAACACCGCTGCAGAGGCGAACAGAAGACAGGTATTCATATAATGACTTGTAGATGCACCTACAAAAATATACATATAATGACTCACAAATACCTAAACACAAGGATACATATATTAACAGTACATCAGCGCAAAAATAGAAAGCATGACTTACCAGTATGTTGCCATGGCTGCAGAAGTCCAACAGAAATCAAATATACATATAAAGAATTGTGGGTGCGCAAACACCGCTCCAGATGACCAAACAGATTACAAACATAAAGACATTAAATTGAATAATAATAATAACAAACATAAATGCAATAAATTGAAGTTGATTTGACATTGTCAAATTCAACTTCAATTGTCAAAAACAATATTAACAACATTTTTGTTTTTTTTCGAACTTTGCCCTCCACATAACCATCAGCCTTTCCCTCTATCACAACACATTTCATCCTCCACTCTTTGACTAACTCAATATCGTATTTATCCTCAAATCCGTCATATAGTATCTCAAACTCGCATTCGTCATCAAATTCATTGTCATCTAAAACACTTACGACGAGCCCTGAATACCATACATCCTTACCACCTTTATCTACCATTTTATGTTTAATTCTTTTTCCTAAAAACTTTAGAACCCCTCCTTTGATGTGCCTGCTCTTATTTTTTTTCTAGTTTCCATTAATAATCTAGTGTCACCCTCAAATCTGACCTTTTGTTTTTGTGTTAATAACATTTCTTGTCCTTCATTATTCTGTCTGATTACTGAACATTTCATTGTATTTGCTCGTTGTTCTGGAGCATCTTTTAAAAACTTAAAAATCGATAGCAGGTTTGTTTTTAATGCCTCTAAACCAAATTTTTTTGTAATTTTCATCTTTTCCCTTTTCTCCTAACTGTAGCCACTTTTCTGGAAATTTTTGCAGTAGTACTTTTTTTCGAAATTTAATTTGTCTTTGCAACTTCATTACAATTTCATTTTCAGTACCTAAGATTTGCTCCAAATCCTCTTTACACAAAATTAAACCACCTTCCTTCCCAGTTTCTGTTGTCTTTTTCTTCGCTTGCCTTTTGTTTCTTTATTTCCTTTTCTAAGTTGCGCTTGTCCATCTCATCGATTTTGTACTGCAATATATTTGCTTTTTTTTCTCTGTACTTTCTGATATATCCTTTTCTATTTCGCCTTGCTAGTAAAACTAGCCTTGCCAATTCTTCCTGGGATTTCCAATATATCCAATCAGCTGTTTTGTTATTGTTAAACATGATGACACCAGCTGCAGCTACTGTTGTCGTGTTAGGTTTCATTTTTAACCTGCGGTCATAAGAAGCTAAGTCACGTTCAGACACAACGTTAGTACACGGACAGTTTTGAGTTTCCTCAAGGACATCTGGATTGTGATATTTCCCTCCAGGCAATTGGTCTCTTAACTGACTCTGGATCATAACCGAACACGAACAACATACAACTTCAAGACACTCTTGGGTTAAGGCATCCAAAAGTGGGTCATTACAATTAGAAAACAAACAATCAAGCAATTTATCCTTAGTGAGATATTTGACATCAAAAAATGTAGAACCACTTAACATTATTGATGCATCAGAAGAACAACAAACAAAATAATTAAACATTTGCGACCAAACGGTATTCAAAGAAAAAATATGACCTTCCTCTTCTATATACGAAAAAGAGGTCCTGATATCAGTTTATTAAAAATTCCTGGAGCTCTGGTTGAAGCATGAAAAATTATGTTGTCAATATTATGCCTAATTGATTCATGAAGGAAATTTGAACCATCAAGATTAAAAACAAATTCTTTAAGATGATCTTTATAAAAATACGTTGCTCCACCAAATAAAAATATAATGTTAAACCGATGATGCAGAAATGAAGCCATAAAATTTTTTGAAAACTTTTTACGCAAAAATGCCCTCCATTCATCAGCTTTCCCGATCCGTTGATCGCCATGTCTATAGCTTGTAAGTTTTGAAAGTTCATACAAAATATCAAAGATACGTGAGTTTTGAGAATTTATAAAACCACCATGAATACTACCTTCCTGCTCAACACTTTTTCCCATTCTATGATTGCTTTTTCTGCATATATTCCTAAATTATGGATAACATGTAAGCCACAAAAAACATGATACATTTGAGAAATTTTTAATTTTTCATTGAAAGAAAGTCAATCATAGTTTTCAACAACAAAAGGCAAAATTGCTTCTCTCCAATGTTTAAATTGGCTAAAAAAACTTGAATTAACTATGGTGCGATCTGTCATCAAAGATTTGAACAAAAAAATAAGCTTCCGAAGATCATCCTCATAGTTTTCCTTTTCGGAAAATACAGAGCGAATTTCATCATTATATCTACCTCTTTCAAAAACATCAACTACATTTTTTTCAAAAAAGTTAACTCTTTCCTTCAGCTCTTCTGAAAGATTTTCAAAGTAATTTAAACTCTCCATTAAGATTGAATAATTCGTTTCATCAGATGTTTTCGAAACAGTGTTTTCAATTTTTTTCTTAAAAAACCATGCCTTTTGTCGATCTGATTGTGAACGTTTTCTAGCCAAATCAATTTCTTTTTCTAATCTAAAATTTTTTTGCAACAATTGGTTAATCCTACAATCCTTTCTAACTTCTCTTTTACTGACATTTCTGACATTATATTTTGACAAGATTGCTTGATATTTTGTTTTATATTCATTACATCTTTTATTAATTTGTCTATTTTGTAATTTAAGATGATTAATTCTCTGTTTGTATTTTTTTTTTTGATAGATCAAATCACCTGATAATATAGGTAGTTTTTTATTCGAACTGGAAACTGGCAGATTCACTTCATTAGCTTGCGCTAATAAAGCAGAGCTTCAAATCAAAATTTTTGGCACGATTTAATTTTGCAATGAAATCTTTTGACTTTTGAAGGCACTTGATCAGCATAACTCTAGATATAGGGTATTTAAACAAGGATGTAAAAAATACTGAAAGATTCGGCCATGTCAAGTTAAATTTATCTTTTTCTTTACAAATTTGTAAAAAATGGCGATTGGTTAAAACCAAATCTGGATTTTTGAGGGATACAATGCCTCCATTAATATTAAGATAATCCAAAACAGTGTCAGAGACTAAAATTAAAAGTAAACTTAATTTAAATGACATAAAGAAAAATAAGGGGTGGATTACTTTGGTTTCAATAAATAGAATTATTAAAATGAAAAAAATTTGTGCTATAGTATTCCTAATTTATAGTTGTGACTTACTTTCTTGACTTATAGATGGAGCAACCATTTTGGTGAAATTTTAAAAATTTACCAAAGAACTTTTTTTTTCAATTTACTCCTAATATTTTAGCTTAAAATAATAACAATAAATATTCTGAAAAAGATTGTGATTACATCAAAAACTAATGAATATTAAGTGAACAAAACAGATCATAAAACCGGCTCCGACTTATAAATAGCTTTAAACATGAGTTTTTCTATATTATAAATCAAATCCGATTTTTTAAAAATAGCGTCAAAGCAAACATATAAATGCAAATTAAACTCAACACGGTGCCAAGATTACCCTGTTAGGGCTGTTAAAAGTAATATTTACCAATTTTACTGTGTTCCGTGTGTTAAAAAACTAACTTGTCATCATCAAGGAGTTAAAGATGTATCTGATCATTTAGGGTTGCCAGATGTCCCGATTTTACAAAGGAGAACTAAGTAAAAAAAATATTTTTACATATTTGGCGCAGAATTCTCCTTCGTAAAATCGGGACATCTGGCAACCCTAGATCATTGCAAAAAAAAACAGTCACAAAGCAAATGTTATTGCATTAAAAAAGCAAACTTCTTTAAATAACTTTTTAAAAACTGACACAACATTAGATAATCAAGTAATTAATGCTGAGGTCATGGTAACAAATTTTTTGGTTCAGCACAACATTTCTTTACCTCCGATCATCTTACATCTCTTTTTAAAGAGGTTTTTCCAGACAGTAAAATTGCCAAGAGGTATGCAGCAAGTAAAACTAAAACAATGGCTATTATAAACGAATCATTTGCTCCACATTGTCGAAATTACATTGTAGAACATTGTAAAGTTCATCCATATTCCTTAGGCACAGATGAATCGAATGACTCTGGCATTGATAAGATGAATCCTATATGTATCAAAATATTTGATGCTAACCGCTCAAAAACAATAACATGTCATTTCTTTGATATGTGCTTAACATCTGGAGTTGATTGTGCAAAGGCTGCTGTTATCTTTTCTTCTATAGAAAAGAAATTTGAAGTATATGAAATTCCATGGGAAAATTGCATAAGTTTGAGTGTTGATAATACAAACTCTATGATTGGAAAAAGAAAAAAATTATAATATCTTTATTGGTGGCTGCCCTTGTTATCTTGCACACTTAGCTGCTAGTAAAGCACATGATGTTTTTTGTGATTATATTGCATTAAATGTCGAAAATGTTATGATTGACTTGTACTATTGGTTTGATAAGAGTGCAAAACGAAAAGGCAAATTGAGAGAGTACTTTAAATTTTTTAATCAAGAATATCAAGGCATTCTAAAGCATCTATCAGTTAGATGGCTATCTTTAAAGAAATGTATTTCAAGAGCTATTGTCAAGTATACAAGCCTGAAAGCTTATTTTTCAAGTGAAAGTTTTGCTGATGAAAGGTTTAAGCGTTTATATGACAAATTTCATAATCCAATTTTGGAACCAGCAATGCTTTTTTTTGAAGTTAGAAAAAAACTTCAGCATTACCTTTGTTTTTACATTTCAATCTACTATTGCAGCGAGAAGAGCCAACAATTCATTGTCTAAAATCAGCAATGGAAAGTCTAGGCAAAAAGCTGGCTAAAGCGCATTATTCTACCAAACAAACTGAAAAACATTTCATCGGTTTTAGAAATAGACTTAGAAGATTCAATAAATTATATTGATACTCAAGATATTTATCTTGGAGTTCTAACAAAACAAAAACTCAGGCTTTGAAACAGGAGATCACAAAAACAAAAGAATTTCATGATGCTGCTTACTATTTTTTTAAGTCGTCTCTTAAATATATTAATTTAAATATATCTTAAATATATTAAGCACAAATTTCCTCTTAATGACGATTTAATTGTTAATGCTGGTTGGGTGGATGTTTTAGACTGTGAAAACTCGAAGTGGGAGCAAGTTCAGTATTTTTATGACCGGTTCCCACACTTGATGAATGGTATCAAACCTGATGAATGGTATGAGGAGTTTATCGATTATCAGATTATAAAGAATAATGATTTTGATGATAATATTTTTGAGGAAGCTAAGATACCTGAAAAGATTCTTGATGATATTGGAGATGAACCTTTGTTTCACTACAGAATTGACGTTTTATGGTACCATATTTCAAAAATGGTTATTCCCAACACTTTAGTTAAACGTTTTAAACTGCTACCAAAATTAGCTGAAATTGTTCTTATTATTCCCCACAGTAACGCTGAGTTGGATTGATTGTATAGTATAGTAAAAAAAAACAAATGTCTTGAGAGATCAGCATTAAAGTTGGATGGGATATTATCAAGTATTTTAGCTATGAAAATAATGTTTCCCGAGGCTACTATACCGTGTTTTCAATGGAAGCCATCTGAACAACTATTAAAAAAAGCAAAAAAAGCAAAAAAAATGTACAATGCTCAACATAATGAATAAATATTATTTATTTATTTATAAAATGTAACTTTTCATTCTATTTCAATTTTTCTTGTTTGAAGCCCTTTTTTTTTTAATTTTACGCTTCCCAAGGTTTTTGTGTAAATCTCAAGGTTTTTTTTAATGAATCTCAAGGTTTTAAAAAAAAAGGTTGGAAGGTCTGATATATATATATATATATATATATATATATATATATATATATATATATATATATATATATATATATATATATATATATATATATATATATATATATATATATATATATATATGTATGTATATATATATATATATATATATATATATATATATATATATATATATTAACACTTTTTCTTTTGCTCCTTTTTCTATTTTAAATATGATTATATTATCATATTTATATATGATATATTATATGCAAATTAAATTCTTTTCAGCCCCCCCCCCCCCTTCCACTTCTCCAATATTTAAAGCGGAAAGATGAAATTTAGGTACCAAAAGTGCTACATAAAATAGGATATCTGCTACTAAAAATAAATCGATGAAATTTGGCAGATGCAAAAAAAAATATGTAAACTTAACTTAGTGAAAGGTTAGAAAAAAAAGTGAGCATATCTACAACATTTACTTAATGAACGAAGTACAACAAAGATCTTGTTATTAAAAAATCCAATTAAAATAATCTTCATTGTAATTCAAATATAAAGATTAACAAAGTTTAATTCCTCTAGTTTCTGAAAAATATCTATAATAATATATAATTCAATAAAATAAAACAACAAAATATGCTTTTTCATCACTGGTGGAATACTAATAAGTCTGGAGGCTACGAGTAATTTTTTCGTGGAAATGAAGTGGACATTACAAAAATTATTTAAATAGTTTAAGGTTGATATTTTGAATGAGAAAAACTTTACGTGCTTTTCTGAAAGTGCTTAAAGGGTCAAATTTGGGCCCTTATTTGGTACTGATGACGTCATGCTGAGATCAAACTAAAAAATAAATATTTACGTCAAACGTTAGATAACCTTTTGAGAAAACCTTATAATAAATAATAAAATCTTGAGAAAAATTTACGAGCAACTCTAAAAGTGCTTAAAGGGTCAAATTTGAGCCCTTACTTGGTACTGATGACGTCACGCTAATAACTTTTCCAAATTTCGTGAAAGAAAAAAAAAATTACCAAAAAGATTTTCGTGAACAGATTTTTAAAATATTACAAGGGTCGAAGTTCTTGATTGATGACTTCATTTACATCAAGGATAAGCACATTTTCGGTTTTTTGCATGCGTGTGTGTGTGCGTATATATATATATATATATATATATATATATATATATATATATATATATATATATATATATATATATATATATATATATATATATATATACTATATATATATATATATATATATATATATATATATATATATATATATATATATATATATATATATATATATATATATATATATATATATATATATATATATAAATATTCAATCAGTTATATCATAGATATTCAATCAGTTTCAGAAAATTCTGAACTTGCATCGGAATCAGTCTTTTTTTTTTTTTTTTTGTTCATTTAACACTATTCTCTGGTTAAAGTGTCGTTGGTACATAATATATGAAGAACACGGAAACTCGAAGAGGATCATAAGATCCTGTCACCGAGAACCGTTTAACAATACAAAAATTATAAACCAATTATTTCAAAAAAATATAAAATAAAAAGTAAATACCGTTTTTATGAAAACCGTCATACAAATAAAATACCGATTAAAGAAACAATAAAAAATAAAAACAAATATTTTAAACTACATTTAGAAACACTTATAAAAGAGAAACGATATCAGAAGAACTCGAAAATATTTTCTATTGAGAAAACAACTTTTTTCAGTTTATTTTTGAAAGAAGAAAAATTCCAACTTTGGGAAAATCAAAATTTTTTAAAACTATTTGGTTCCACAAATAAGCTCCGCGATAAGATATAAGAGACCTTCCAAAATTTGTATGCGAATAATGTTGATAAAGAAGATGTCATTTCTTAGATCATATTTGTTTTTGGGCTTTATTGCAAATAAATTTTGAAAAGGTATTGGAGCTAAGTTTATCTTACATTTAAATATAAAGCAAAGAGTGTTAAAAACATTTAGTTGGTATATATTAAGAATACTCATTTTGAATAAAAGTGGTTTTGCATGAGTAAAACGATCTTTAAAATTTATTAGTCGTGCTAGATGCTTCTGTTGCCGATAAAGAGGATCTAATTGACTTTTTTTAGCATTGCCCCATGCGATATTTGAATAATTTAGATGGCATTGAATAAGGGAGTAATAAAGTTAAATTAATGCGTGTCTATTTACAAAACTTCTCGCTTTATATAGTACTCCAATATTTTTTGAAACTTTGTTGCGCAAGGTTTCAATATGATTTTTCCACGTAAGGTTTTCATCAATAAAAACACCAAGAAAAAGTATAACTTTTGATTGTTTTATTTGAATATTATCTGTATATATTTGAGGCATATCTTTGGCAAAAGATGTTTTTTGGATTTTGGATGAAACAGAGTCCATTTAGTTTTTTCTATGTTAATTGATAACTTATTAGACTTAAACCATTTTGAAATTTTAATTAGCTCTATGTTCATGTCATTAAATAGTGTTATGATTTTATTGCTAGACAAAAAAAAGTTTGTGTCATCAGCAAACATTACTGTTTTTAAATTTGAGGCATTATAAAGATCATTGATATAAATAAGAAAAAAAAGTGGTCCTAGTATAGACCCTTGGGGTACACCACATGTTATATCTAGTAAATTTGTTGTAGAGGATACATCAATTTCCACATACTGTTTACGATTGCTTAAATAGCTCTTAAGTAATTTTAGAAAATTACCACAGATTCCATAATTTTCTAGTTTTTTAATAAGAATCTCATGATTTATCGTATCGAAGGCTTTTGATAGATCTATGAAAACTGCAAGAGTAAATTGTGATTTTTCAAACGAATCTGCAATATTTCTAGTCAGATGAAGCACTGCGTGTTCAGTGGAATTATGTTTTTTAAACCCGTACTGGGTTGTACTTAGTATTTTATTTTTAGAAAGATGATCATAGATTTTATTGTAAAGGATCCTTTCATAAATCTTTGAAAAACCAGAAAGTACAGAAATTGGACGATAATTAGTTATATTTGATAATTCCCCCCTTTAAATATTGGTGTAACTTTGGCTATCTTTAGTTGATCAGGAAATATACCTTGTTTAATTGAACAACTAAAGACCTGAAAGAGTATAGTTTTTATGATCTCGTAAGAACTGATTATAACGTTACCATTTATTTGATCTGGGCCTATCGATTTATTGATTTTTAGCATTTTGTAAGCACATTCAAACTCTTTAATCGAAAGTTCAAAGTTATTAAGTATAGAAATTATCGGAAGATTAAGATCATTAATTGTGTTAGTTATAATTGGAATATTTTTTTCTAAATTTGGACCAATTGTTACAAAAAAATTATTTATTTGATTTGCTATATCTTTAGGATTATATAAGAAATCATCATTGTTTTTAATAAATTTTGGTAAGTTGCATGTTTTAATTTTTTAATTGCCAGTAATTTCATTTAAAATTTGCCATGTGCGTTTAGCATTATTCTTAAACTTCTCTAATAAGTTTGAATAGTATTTTTTTTAAGTTTTTTTTTTGACTTTCAAAAAGCTTTACATAATTTTTATAAATTTCCTTATTTTTATCTGTTTTTGACTTTAAATACTTTATATACAATTTTTGTTTAACTTTGGAAGATTTCCTGAGTTCTTTAGTAATCCATGGTGACTTTAAGCTTTTTTTGTTTAAGTTAACTTTGTATTGTGGAAAGTTTGCATCATAAACTTCATAGAATGTTCTAAAGAATGAGTTATAAACCACATTTGCTTCCGACGAAAAATTTATATGTTTCCAATGTAGTAATGATAGTTGTTCATTAAATGATGCAATATTTACTTCACTGAAACAGCGTTTTAGGATAACTTGTTTTTTTATTTGTAATTGTTCAATATCAGTATTTATTGAAAAGAAGATAGGAAAATGATCTGAAACATCATTTTTAATTAACCTTTTTTTAAGAGATTCATTAAAAGTGTCTGATGTCATAATATTATCTATTAAAGATACTGACTTTAAAGTTACTCTTGTTGGTTTATTAATGAGCGGAATTGCACCGTTTTCAAATAAATCATTATAAAAACTATTAATTTTGGAATTTACGTGATATTTTAATGCGTCTAAATTTATGTCACCAATAATGTAATTTAATTTCTTTTCTATTGTACATTTTGTTATAATATCAGTAATTAAACAGGACTTGAAACTATTTATTTCACCAGATGGTGGGCGATAACAGCAACTTAAAAGTATATTTTTAGTTTTTTTTGGCTAAAATTTCAATTGTTAAAACCTCTTTATCGGCATCAGAAATACTCATGTCAGGCCTATTTATAAACCGCATTCCTTCACTTACATAAAAAAGTACTCCACCGCCTCGTTTTTTTGTTTTACGTGCTAAAAAAACAGGATTAAAACCTGGCAGGTGAAGATTCGAGTTAGATATAGCCTCGCTATATCTAACTCGATTTCTTTATCATCTATATGTATTATATATATTTCAGTCTTCTACATATAGTGCAGTTTTATAGTTATATATATATTACAGTATAGTTATAAGTATTAGGACTAGCTAACAGTATATTTATCTTTATTAAGACAAGTATTGTTCTTGATTTTCACTAATGGTCTACCAGATCATTAGTGAAAATCAAGGTTTGCATCAAATTATTTTAAATAAAATTAAAAAGGTCCTTAAATTGGACATCATTATAGATCAAAAGAATTAGAACATTTATAAAGTGTTTAAGTCAATAAATTTCCTAAATAACATGTTTTCATTTCACTTAAAGTTATAATGTTCTCCACTTAATAAGTAAAAGTAAACAAAAAACATATATATGCTGGTAGTAGTAGCGCTTTTTTTCTATTTCCTTGAGGAATATTTTATTGTCTAAATGTCTTTGCAATACTTAATTCCAGCACCGAGCAAATTCTTTAATTAAAAATACCATTAAAGAACTTGAAACTTCATTTAAAGCTAAAGGTAGGACTCCATAATATACTTCAATAATATTATATTAAATTATGTAGCATAAAATCTTTACAGGCATATAACATTTTAATAAATTTTAAAAGATTGCTTAAGCTTGGTTTTTAATAGTTGTAGAAATGTAGTAGTACAAGTTGTGCAAGAAAATTTTTATTAAAAATATAAAACATTATTGTAGTACAACTGTTGTACGACATTTCTACATCTATTGGAAACCAAGCTTTTGTAAGATTTTTGCAATGATATATTATATTCAATAAATGCCTAACTTTGATCCGAAAAGTGATGCCGCTTTTTTCCTAATTAGAAATGGCTTCCACAACCTAACTTTATAATATTTGCTCTTTTTACAGATAGCGGATTAAGTTTGTAAACAAAAAAAACGGCTTCACTTTTTGTCCAATAATCTCCTTCGAGTTAGACTAGTATATATTTGAGTTTTGGTGTTTTTCCTTTAAATAATATAACCATTTATCTTGCAGACTAGATATTTAATGGAATTATCTTGATTGTTTAAAGTAATAACCCACTGACGGCAATTTCTTGAAAAGCACCTAAAGGGTGGTCCATAAATTTACTTCACGCTTTAGAGTGGATGACGAGGGGTTAGTGGTTTTGGGTCGATACCTTTTTCCAGTGGGCAAATCCAGGTTTCTCTTTTTTTGCAAAAAACAAGACTCGAATTGACCGAACCGTTTATAATAATTTTCTTATATTAATTTGCAATAGATAGATAATTTAATAGGTTTATTATATTAAATAATTCTTTTTAATATATTATAACAAAATTTGTTATAACTTATACACTATTAAAAATGAATTCGATATTCAAGCGCTTATTATATGGCAGAATTATTTTAAAATGAAAAATAAAAAGCATCAACCTAGAATTTATGAAATAATCAAAATGTCTCCAAAAATATACATGTATTTTTGAAATATAATACTAAAAAATACACATCTTTGGGTAGTTAATTGTTTTCTGTTTAAAACTATGCAACAACATAAAATCATACAAATCTTATATGTTTAATTATAATTAGCAATATATTGCTATAAAAATTTAAACATAAATTTTTGGACTCAATCAGCTAGATAAAAATACTATGTTTATGTAAACATATATTTAATTAAAAATGTGTAACCAGGATTTGCTCTCTGGAAAAAAAGTTTCAACCGTGGTTTTGTGACGACTCATACAGAACTTGTTACTAAAGAGCCATGATATATTAAGAATAATTTATTAATTCTTAATATATCATTGCTAAAATCTTTTAAAATTATATTCTTGTTATACGATATTTATATATGTTGAGTTATTATATTTATACATAATTTTTACATATTATTTTAATTTATTACATATTATTTTAATTTATTACATATTATTTTATATTTACAATGTTTCGCTAACCGGTCAGCATCATCAGGTGTAATAAAAAAAAACCTTGCAAAAATTGCTCCAAACTTCATAAATCGAAACATCAGAAGACATTACAGGCGTAAGAAAAAAAGAAGACATTACAGGCGTAAAATAAATATATATAATTATTGCTCTTTACGGCAAAGAGATTCACAAAAAAAGAAGAAAAGAACAAAAAAATTGAAGCTATGAAATAAAAATGAAAAATCTTCTTCAAAAGAGAACAGAAAATTTAAAGGTGAAAATATAATGAATAGAAACAAGAGAACTTAGAGACCAATTTGGTCAAAATTTTAACTGACACCATTATTTTATTTAATAAAAACTATTTTTATTTTACGCCTGTAATGTCTTCTTTTGTGACGGTTTGATTTATGTAGTTTTGTAACAATTTTAGTAACGTTTTTTTTTTATTACACCTGATGATGCTGACCGCTATAGGTCAGCGAAATATTGTAAATGTATAATAATATCAAAATATATTTAACACAAAAATTTTACGCAGCCTTTTTAATCAAATTTAACATCATTACCAAATAACTTAGCGGCCGTGGTTAGAGCGGCCGTGGTTAGAGCGCTTGCTATGTATGCCAGGTTCGAAACGAGCTCTGGACAAATTTTTGCATCACGGTAAGGAAGGAGGCGTGGACTTCCTGGTTAAATGCACTTCCGCGGTGCTCTGTGACAAGACCGTTAGGACTTCTTGGGGCTATATAAAATAAAAAAAAATTAAAATAAAAAAATTACGATTTTGTGAAGACGGAGGTTGGAGGGGTGTCAAAAACGGTCAAAAAATGCGTCACGTAAATTGTGCACGTTTATGAGTGGGACCGTAAATTATGCACATTATACGCGAGAAACGAAAAAGGAAAACACTTTGATAAAAGAAATTAAATTAACTATAAAAGTTTAAAAAAGCTCAGATTTACGAATTTTTTGAATTTAAAGCTCAACTTATAATGTGAAATCTTTAATTAATACTAATAGTACTACTATTAAATTATTTTCAAGTTTAAGATTTTCTAGTGGGAAAATGTGCGAAAAATTAAAGAACGTTAAGTTTTTGACCGAAAATATAATTGGGATTTTTGTAGCGATTTTTGTTATTTTAAGAACTTCTTGTGTTACATGTTACAATTTATGGTCAGCAGTTATCATTTTAAATACATCACTTGTAATAATCCTTGAGCATTTCAATTGCAATCGTTTGAAAAACTTCTTCAAATTGAGTAACTCACAATATTCTGGTTTTGTTTATGCCAACCTTACATTATTTTCGGTGACTGCTGTTCAAGTTTCAAATTGTAGTTTTTATTTAGAAAATGCGGAAGAAGCAAGTCTATTTCAATTTGCTTTGCATTTTATAATAACGTTCATATTGATTGTTTCGAATTTCATGGTTTCAACAGCATTGGTTACAAGTGGTTTAAACAGTGTTTTAGTAATACTAATATATATGAATTTTCCAGAAACAGAATATAGTATATTTATTGTGTTTGTATTTATATTGGTCATTGTAATATCATTTGGTGTTTTTGTGTTTGTTTGCGATAAAAGTTTCACATTTACAGAAGTTGCATTCCTTGTTCAAAGTTTTTGGATAGTTTTCTTCGATCTTCATCTTAGATTTTTAAATGTAAATATGTTTTGTCTGGAAAATATCAAACTTTCAATAGTTTTAGAGCTAGTGCTGCTTTTAATTGCTCCAGTGATATTTCTAATAATGTCAGATTGTTTTTTGATAATCTTGTGTTTACCTTTTTTGTTGTTAATTATGATGTTTGTCTTAACTTTATATTATGCTATATCTCTGCAAAAAATAAATTTAGTATTAATTAAGACTGTTTTACTCCTTGAATCAAAGTGGATTCTGCTTTTGTATTGGTTTTTTCTTGTAATTTTTTCTCTTGTTGTTGTTTATTGGTATGCCTTAACTGCACAAAGCAATAAAATACCAAAAACAGTTGTACGGAAAATTTTTCATTTAATTGCACTTTTTATTTATTTATTTGGATGGTCAGAATCAGAATTACTTGCTCTCATTTCTAGCTTAGTGTTTTATGTTTTTATTGTCACAGAGGTTATGAGGGCTAAAAAAAACACTGTGGGACTTTTTTTGAACAATTTTTTAGAACCATTTCGAGATGAGAATGACAGTGGTAAGTTTATTTTAAGTCATGTCTACCTTATATTGGGCTTGTCGTTGCCATTTTGGTTAACACCATACTCAATTTTGCAGAGTAACAGTTTAAAATCATTAAGTATCTTTAGTGGAGTGATATCTCTGGGAATAGGTGATTCATTTGCCTCAATATTTGGGAGTTTATATGGAAAATCAAAGTGGTCAGGAAGTAATAAATCACATATTGGGACATTTTGTTGTTTTTTATCTCAATTTTTATTTTCAATTATACTTATAAAAGGCTTAAGTATTAATATTTCATTTATAAGTATTTGTATCTTGAGTTTTGTATGTTTTGTAGTATCAATGTTAGAGACTTTTTCTTCTCAAAATGATAATTTGATTCTTCCAGTTTATATGTACATATTATTTATGTTACTGTAACATATCTTTTATTTAGTATAATATATATTTACATAAACATAGTATTTTTATCTAGTTGATTGAGTCCAAAATTTTATGTTTGAATTTTTTTAGTAATAAATAAACAAATAAGATTTGTATGATTTTATGTTGTTGCATAGTTTTAAACAGAAAACAATTAACAACCCAAAGATGCGTATTTTTTAGTATTATATTTCGAATATATATATATATATATATATATATATATATATATATATATATATATATATATATATTTGGAGACTTTTTGATTATTTCATAAATTCTAGGTTGATATTTTTATTTTTCATTTTAAGATAATTCTGCAATCTACTTTTTTATTTTGTGTATCTACTTTTTAGTATTTTATAATTAAAATATTTATGATTTTAGCTGTTAATCAAATGCTTGTTATTTGACCTAGTATTATTGTATTTTTTTGTATTATTTTGTTGTTTATTTTGTTGTTGTTTATTATTTTGTTGTTTGTTGTTGTTATATTATTTTGTTGTTGTTTATGTCTGTTGTTAATTATATTGTTGTGTTTTTAGCTTAATTTTTGTTAATTTTTAGGTAATGAATATTCAAAATAAAAATCAAATTCAGTACATTTTAGTTGGTAGTGTACCTGCTAGTAATTTTAAGTTCTTGCTGCATCGTTTAAAGGGCTTATGTGATAATGCTGTACTATCAGAAACAATGTATGAAGATCATGAGGCTATCTATATTATCAAAGTAAATTTTTGTTTAATTTAGTAAAGGATTTTAATAAGTTTTTATTCTGATTCAGATCTATAGTTTTATAACTTTTTTTAAGTAATTGTTTTAGAATCAAACAAGTGGAGCTGTTACAGTTTCATTAAGTGTGAAGAGGTCTTTGTTGAACCCTGAAAAACCTCATCGGATTCAATATCTTGGTAGATCTTTAGTTATCGATATATAAATATATATATATATATATATATATATATATATATATATATATATATATATATATATATATATATATATATATATATATATGTATATATATAATGTATATATATATATATATATATATGTATATATATAATGTATATATATATGTATAATATATAAAATATTTATATATATAATATATAAAATATTTATATATATAATATATAATATATAATATATATATATATATATATATATATATATATATATATATATATATATATATATGTGTGCATATATATATATATATATATATATATATATATATATATATATATATGCACACATATATATATATATATATATGTGTGCATATATATATATATATATGTGAATATATATGAAGAATAATTATGGACTGTAGTGTGTGTGTACACACACACACTACAGTCCATAATTATTCAAATGGTTATACTTTTCAAAATTATCCAAGTTTTATTATTGTGAAAGAAATGTGAAAAAAAATGTATATGCTGCCTTACTATTTATCAAATTTACAAAAAAATTCCATAAAACAAATTTAAGAATTATTCTCATCTTTGTAACCATTTTCACTTTTATGCCACTCACTATTAAGTTTTTTTCACATGTCTTTTGCATTATTTATCATAATAAAAAGTTCGATAAGAGATATCTGGCGATTAAAAATGTTAAATCAATTTGTTCAACATTTTATCATTCTCTTACTCAAATATTTTCTACAAAGTTTTGAAAAATACTTTGGATTGTTCTCTTCTTGAAAAATAAATGGCTCCCCAATAATTCAATTCCCTTAAGGTATGACATGACATATTAAAAATATTCAAATGCTTTTTATCATTATTTCTTTTATTTTTTACAATGTCACTAGCGATATTTTCACCAAAACAGTCCTACACTATACCACTAACCCCATCATGTTTCACAGGTGTCAATACACACTGTTCGATCTGTTTGCCAAACAGATAAAACAGTGTCATTGTCGCAAGTACCAAATCTCCACAAGAACAAATCAAATTATGGATTAATTACAGAGCTGTTAACAATTAACATAAACATCAAACTTGATAGTTGTGTGATTTATGAACAATTAACATAAAAGTAAGATTTGATAATTTCATGATTTATAAATAATTAAAATAAACACAGTATCAATAACTGCATGATTAATGAATGATTAACAAAAACATCAGACTTGATAATTGTGTGATTTATAAACAACACAAACATTGTGTAATTGCGTGAATTATAAGGGAATAATAAAACAGTAAAAAAAAAAGTCATTTATTTGAAGCATTTTTTAAAAATGTTTATTTTATTGGAATAATTATTAACATAATATATATATATATATATATATATATATATATATATATATATATATATATATATATATATATATATATATATATATATATATATATATATATATATTTATCTGTGTGTGTGTGTGCTTGTATGTGTTACTTGTGTGTGTAGACACACAAGTAACACATACAAGCACACACACACACACACAAATATAAGCTTGTTTGGCATCCTTTCTTTTTTCCCATAATAAGTAAAGTTAATGTCCAGATTTTAGAATTTTAAAAAAGAAGTCAAGAAAAAAATTAACAAAATGTTTACGTTAAAAAAGCTATTCTTGAAATAAATAGATTGCCTGGCCAAGTCATTTCGTTGATGTATCTACACTTACCTGCCCTTATTGTAAAATCATTCATTTAATTTTATATATGTATTTATTTTTTGAAAAAGGTCACAACATGACCCTTGATTATACACTGGGTCTCATATATTAATATATACATATATATGTGTATATATATATATATATATATATATATATATATATATATATATATATATATATATATATATATATATATATATATATATATATGTATATATATATATATATATATATATATGCATATATATAGTAATAATAGTAGTATATGAGTTGCAAATAGGATACAGATCCTATTAAAGTCATATAATGACTATAGGCAACTATCAATTGAACTGTCAAGCATTCGTTTAAATTCGTTAGTCGAGGAACAGTTAACTGTTGCATCATTGAGTGCATTCCAATGCTTAGCAACACGATTACTAAAAAAATAATATCGTGGATCGCAATTTCTGTTAAATTCGCGTACAAACTGTTCTCGTTGACCACATCGAGCTGGACGTATAATTAGTTCATTGTGCCAATTAATGATGGTAAGACCTTTTTCAATTTTAAACTTTTGAATCAAGTCACCTCTTATTCTACGATCCTCCAGTTTTTGAATTTGAAATAAGATACATCTATCTGTGTAACAAAGATGTTTGCATATAGTTGGGACTTTTGTGGATCGTCTTTGAATTTTCTCAATAATCTTTATATCTTTCATTAAATAAAGTGACCAAGCACTGATTGCATATTCCAGGTTAGGTTTGACATATGTTTTGTATAACTTAGTCCATAACATTAAATCCCTTAATATAAATGTTTTTTTTTAATATATTAAGCATTCTGTTAGCTTTATTACTAGCATGAATAACTTGATTAAAATATTTAGCATTACTTGAAACAAATATACCAAGATGTTTTTCTACATCTGATTTTTCTATATCGTAATTTAAATAGTTGGTTGTATCTTGAAGTGAATAGTTTGAGCGTGGGTTGTTACTTCCCATATGCATAACTTTACATTTTTCTAGGTTCAGCTTCATCAACCAAACTTTTGTCCATTCAGTGATTTTATTTAAATCAGTTTGAATGTCAGTGGTATCATTAAGAATATTTTTACTCGTAGCTCATTCATTAGTTTCGAATCATCTGCCTATAGTTTACTGACACATATTAAATTGTCTGGCAAGTCATTAATGTAAATTATAAAAAGTATTGGGCCTAAAACTGAGCCTTGTGGGACACCGCTAGTAACATGAGCCCAATCAGATATGGGTTCTCCAAGTACTACTCTCTGTTTTCTATTAGTGAGAAAGTCTTTAATCTAATCAAGAAGGTCTCCAACTATTCCATAAGCTTTAAGCTTGATGATTGATAATTTGTGAGAGATTGTGTCAAAAGCTTTTGAAAAGTCCAGATATACCACATCTACTGTATTTTTGTTAGCTAAGCATTTTTGTTAGCTAAACATTATTTGTGTTTGAAATATTGTCGTTTCTGTTAAATTTGTGTAAATAATAATTTTCAATATTCACTAAAGAATCTTCTTTGAACCAAGTTTCAGTGATAAATATAATATGAGGTTTGTACGTTGAAGCTAATAATGATAATTCAATTACTTTATCTGAATTTAATGAGGTAGCATTTGTATAAAGGCATTTTAATTGGTTATTATTTTCTAGTTTAATGTTTTTTGATTTGCTTGACATATATTGTTTTTATTACTTTTTGAAAATGTATATTTGTTAGTGTATTTTTTATGTTTTTTTGAGCATAGTATTAATCTGCTACTACTCTTATTGGGATGAGTGGTAATCAATTCGTCTAAGTTCTCCATTTCTGATTCCGTAGTAGAACTTTTTTCCATTTCTCTATATATGTATATATATATATTTTTTTAATATATATATATATATATATTAATTTTAATATATATATATATATATATATATATATATATATATATATATATATATATATATATATATATATATATGCATATATATGCATATACAGTATTGTGAAAAAGTTAAGAACCACAAAAAAAACAAATCATAATTTATTTTTATTTTAAAATTTTTTTTTAACCGAATATATTTTTCTGGTAAAAAGAATAATAATAATAAATTTTAGAAAATAGACAAACAAAATAAAAAATAATAATAGTGATAAAAACTTTTAAACAAATATAAAAAATGTGTTTAAAGTTTTATAGGTAATTTTTATTTTAAAAAAATTGTGAAAAAGTTAAGATCCACAGAATAAAAAACGATAATTTTTACCACCTAATACCGCGTAATTCTACCATGAATTTTTAAGCACTCATTTATACGATTTGGCATTGAGTCTAACAAATTCTCTAAAATATGTTTGGGAACATTTCAAAGTATTGCTGGTAAAATATTGCGCAACTCCTCAAGGCTCCTTGGTGCTTTCTTGGCAATCTCTTTATCAAGCCAACTCCAAAGATTTTCAATGCAATTTAGATCTGGGCTATTTGGTGGCCAAGTTAGACGCTCAATATTTTTACTTTCGAACCATTCAGAGACAATTTTAGCCCTGTGACATGGTGCATTGTCTTGCTGAAAAATGAACGGAACGCTTTGCTCAAGTGCATCAATCGACGGTAACAAGATGTTATTTAAAATATCGACGTAATAAGTAGAGTTGAGTCGACCATCAAATAATTTAAACATACCGAGACCATAATATGTCATGCAGCACCATATTCCAACCGACCCGCTTCCTTGTTTTGTTCTTTGAACGATACAATCGTGATTATATTTTTCTGAAGGCTGCCTGCGAATCATAATTCGGTTTTTTCGGTTATCAACCTCGATATTCATCTCATCACTGAACATTACTGTCCTCCATTTTTGTTTAGACCATTCTTTGACGCTTTGGCAAAATTCTTTTCGCTTTTTTATATGTCGTTTGGTAAGTCGCGGTTTTAGAACAGCTTTTTTCCATAACATATTGTTAGCTAATAGTTTCCTACGCACAAGTGATGCCGAGGTTTGACGTCCATTTGAAAGCTTCCATTCCCTTCTTAATTCATGCGACGGCATGGTTCGATTTTTCTTTGCCAACCTGATTAAAAGGCGATCATCATTGGGTGTCGTCAAACGCGGTCTTCCAGAACGATGGCGATCAACGTAAGATTTCGTCTCTTTGAATCTTTTGATGATTGTTAGCACCGAACTATGTGATCGCTTTACTATTCTTCCAATTTCGCGAGCGGATTTACCTTCCTGGTGAAAATGCACCACTTTTACACGATCTTCATAGGTAATAGCTTTTCTGCTCATTTTTTCAAAAGGAAAGAATTTTTTTTTGTTTGAAATTAAATACTTTTTTTAAAAGTATTTAAAAAAATTAATTGTTTCAAATGTTTTTATTGGTTCTTTGGTAATAACTCAGGTCATTAAAAGAATATTTTCAAAAAAAGGGCAAAATAAATTTAAAAAGACGTTTCCGCCGTATTTAGCACAAAAAATTCTTTGTGGTTCTTAACTTTTTCACAAAAAAAATATAAAAAAAAATTAACACATAATATTTAATCCTTATTTTTTATAGGTTCTATTAACTAACTTTCAAAAAAAAAAAATTTTTCTTTTTTCTCATGCTATATTTAATATGTTTGAAAAAAAAAGACTATTTTATTATCTATAGAATAAAAATTAATTAAATTTATTTGAAAAATTTTTTTTATTTTATTTAGTGGTTCTTAACTTTTTCACAATACTGTATATATATATATATATATATATATATATATATATATATATATATATATATATATATATATATATATATATATATATATATATATATGTATATATATATATATATATATATATATATATATATATATATATATATATATATATATATATATATGTATGTATATATATATATATATATCAGGGTGTTAGCCAGCCTGATGGCGCCGCGTATAACGCGGTTTCACAATTGGTTTAAAATTCCCAAAGGTTTTTAAGATCATGGTTAAAAAAAAAAAATTTATCAGTCTCAGATTTGAATTGTTGCCCTAGACTAGTAAAAAACGCAATTAGTACGCGCGACAAGGAAATGAATTAAGTTAATCAATTTAAGAATTAAGATCGATTTTTTAATGTGAAAAAAAAAGTGTCGTCTTTAACAAGCAAGATCATTAATTCAAAAGTTGAAAAAAAAAATGTTTTTAATTTTTACTTGACGTCAGTTATTCCCCTGTTAGAATTGTTCAATGCGTTTAATAAATTATTTTATTAATTTATTTTTGTTATTCAAAAACTCTTTATTTACATTCTTGCTTTTTATCTTAATTTAGGAAAGTTACAAATAAAATTTGCATATTAATAAATATTATAATATAAAATAAGTTAATAACGTTTTTATATTAAAAGATTTATTAATAATTTCGGTAAAAGAAATTAGCTGGTAAAGTAAACCGAAAATAACAACAACAAAAAAATCAAAAATAAAACTTGCAATGAAACGTATTGTATATGTTATATTTGCGTAAAACATAAAAGAAGACTTACTCGGTGTTACTTACTCGGTGTAGTTAAGGCAATTTTAAAATACTATAACGTCTGTATGATATTTTGTTGACTACTACATATTTCCGTTAAATGATCAGGTCTGTGAAATCATGAAAAGACGGAAAAAATAAAATGATAAATTTTGCGGTATCATATAAATGTTTGAAGCGAAAAAACCCAGACCGTAGATTTTTTTTTTTTTTAAATCTTTTTAAAATCCTAATTCGCTTGTCCAAATTCGTATAAGATTTTAAATAAATACGATTTTTAGGTAAAATGAATATCATAGATTAAAACTTTTAACGTTTATTGGCGCTTTTTCTTGATTGCAAGTTCTTTTTTGGTCGGAATTCTTGTATTTGTAAAAATTGATAGAAATATTGTATTTTGACAACTATATAAAGCTAATAGGTCAGAAACGATTAGAACTAGGATCTATAGTAAATTAAGGCACTTTTTTAAAAGATTTTAACTAAATTCATGTTAACGCGTATTATGTCCAAACAAAAGCTTTAGATGTTATATTTTTTTTCGCTTCAGGTTTTTTTAATATTTGAAGAATTTTTCTCTTTTTTATATAATTTTCTAATCCTTTTTACTACCCCTAATTGTGAATACAAAGAATACCATTTTGGAGCCTTAAGATCACTTTCGCTCATCGGCCTATAAAATCATGCCAATTTCAAATAAATAAATTCGAATAATTTGAAAATCGCCTTAACTACCCCGAGTATTTAAATAAAAGTAGCATTATATTTGACGGAAATTAGCGAGCCAACAAATTTTTCAATAAAAGGTTATTAAAATTTCGAAAACTTTAATTTAACTTTCATTTAAAAGCTATTGATTTAAATAAGTTTTTTACTATTTGAATGTATCTATGATAAAAATTGTAATATAAAATATGATGAACAATAATACGATTACCTATGTAAGAAAGTTAAAAATTTTTTTTAACTATTTTAAAATTTTTAGTTTTAAAATACTATGTATTTTAAATCTGAAATATTCGAAATCTTTCCATATAATTAGGGTTGGCAAACGTCTGGATTTTACAAAAATTACAACTTTACGGATTTTACAAACCTGTAATAATTTTTTTTTTAGTGTTTTCCTTCGTAAAAGCCGTAAAATTCTGGCATTCCTAAGTAAAATGTATTGTTTTTTTCATCGACTGTCGTTAAAAAGTTGTTTTAGCAAGTTAAAAAGTTACAAGAGGATCTTGGAAATCGTCAAAAAGGTTTTGTTAAAAATTTAATACTATTTAGCATTTTTTTTACATTTATAATTTAAAAATGAAAATAAAAATAAAAGAAGACAATATATGTAACTAATCGTTTAAACCTTTTAAAACTGTATTTAAAAGCGATTTATGCAATTAAAATAGATCAAAGTTTCAATAAATAAATTTATTAATTCATTCATTAGAACTGCAAACAATTGTCTTTTGTTCTAGTTTTCTCTCAACAATATTAAACAAAGAGAGAAGCAATTTAAAAATGAAAACTGACGAAAATTGCTCAAAATAAAACAAGTTAAATTATAATTAAACATTTATAAAATATAAAAATATTCCTGAAAAATAAAACAGAAAAATATTCCTATGAATAACCCAGCAAAAATAGAAAATTTTTATTGAAACTTAATTGTATCTAAAAAATTGTATCTACTTTTTTAAATGTCAGAATGTAATGACCTTTTTTTTTTTTTTAGCCGCACCTAAATTCCAAATTTCGCTAAAACCCTGTAGGAATTTTTTTTCTGGCTAACACCCTGATTATATATATATATATATATATATATATATATATATATATATATATATATATATATATATATATATATATATATATATATATATATATATATATATATATATATATATATATATATATTAATATATGGGACCCAGTGTGTAATCAAGGGTCATGTTGTGACCTTTTTCAAAAAATAAATACATATATAAAATTAAATGAATGATTTTACAATAAAGGCAGGTTAGTGTAGATACATCAACGAAATGATTTGGTCAGGCAATCTATTTATTTCAAGAATAGTTTTTTTGACATAAACATTTTAAAGTTTGTTAATTTTTTTTTGAAATCTCTATAAATTTCTGGTTATTTTGTCTCAAAAAAAAACTTAACAGAGATTTCAAAATTCACAATCTTTTAATGTTACAGAAAAAAATTGTTGCTATAAAATGTTATAAAAAATAACCTTTGGTAAAAAAATGGTATTTTTTTGTATATAAAATTTAAATTATTTCTTTTTATTTTAAATTATTATTTCTTCTAAAATCTCTGTTAAATTGTGGTTCTTTCAAACCCAAGCTAAAATATTTTTAGACAAAATTTTTTACTGATATATGATATGTACGAAGTGTAATCAAAGGTCATGCTTGGTGACCTTTTTTGATAAGTAAATAAAACCAATTAATAGTTACTTTCATTTTCCCAGGGCTAACTGAGGTTATCAAATATTTTCCAACGTATAATCACTGAATCGCTTATCCCTAAATAAATCAGTTGATAAAACAAAAATAAAAAGCAAGGAAATAAGATATAAATAAAGTAAAATAATAATAACAGTATAAAACAAAAGAATAAAAGAAAAAATTAATAAACAAGGACAACAGCATCTTTCTTTGATGTTTGAGAAAAATAACTTTCAGACATGAAAAAAACTTTAAACTTGGTTATGTTTATATTAAATAAGAATACTTTGCAAAAGTTGTAGTGGTAGGAGCCTGGGAACGACAAAAACGCCAAACTTTGCAACCCACTCTAAATGAGGGTAATAATTTGCTAGTTTTATGTTATTACTTTTTTAAACTAAAATTATATTCAGGTTTTCTCCTCATTTTTAGACGTTTGGAATCGTAACATGGTTATAACTTAAATACCCAAATAATGTTTTATGAAATTTAAAATGTATCGATGAATACAAAATTAATTTAGAATAGTAATAATATAAAACTGAGTAAATTATTCACGTTTGTTGCCATCACAGTTTATCACAGGTCTAAATGACCTTGAAAAGTCTAAATGAAAGATTAACTTTTTTTTTTTTCTAGGTAATGTAGAGGGAATGAATCTAAACCGAGCTGCTACTATGCGTTCAATAATAGAAGTAGAAACAAGTGATAATATATCTACCTACTTAGAACAAATAGGCTTTCAGTTTGATTATGAAACTCTTTTACGGGGATATTCATTTTATAAAGGTCCTATGCGAATAAATGTATCTCGATTACATAAAATTCCAGAAAGAGGTAATTTATCAAACATTATGCCAATGACAGATTCGTATTTAGTTGAGTTAACTCTTCATACTCTAGTTCAACAAGATTCATTGTGCGAGGAGATGAAAGCTTTTGCTGAACATTTAAAACCAATAGTGGTTCTTGATAAAATTGAACAAAAAAGATAATATTTATTATAGTTTATTGCTGTGGAATCATTTTATATAAAATCGCCTAGCTTTTCTAAAGCGCCAATGAGTACGTAGATTTTGTGATAAAAGCAATACCCTGAAAATTTCCGTATGATTGTTCATGATCTTAAATTAAGTCGATATTAACTATAGTTCCCTAAAAAATACGAGAGAAAATGTCTTCACTCTACAATTACAATAAAAGGAAGAAAAAAATTAAAATACTTGTAAAATTTAAAATTATTCATTTAAAGTTAATTAAACAGCAGCCTATTTTTTTTTTTTTTTTTTCAATTTATAAATTACGATTATTTTGCGAGCAAAGAAGATAGTATTAACAGTTCAAAATTTTAATTAAAAAGTACAATGCAGAACTTTTAATTGTTCTGTAATGTATTTAAAAAAAAAAATTTAATTGGTCTGATATCAGTCCAATTAAAATTGCTGTATAGTACTTTTGTAATAGTGACAAATAGATGGTGCTAAAGATCATGGACGAAACTGACTGCTTCGGGCCAATAAGCTGCCGAAGTCACACAGCGATCGGATAGGTCAAGGTTCGATGTACGACATATAAAGACCGATAAAGCGTTGGATTAAACAGCTTTTTAATGGTGACATAATGTTGCAAGATCGATCAAAATCCAGCAAACAAATAGAATTAGGTTTGAAGTATGTAAGGTAGCTAATCAAAAGCGATCCAAGAATCACTTATATACACTAAAGGCCATAGGAATGGACACCCCTGTAATTTTTACCATTTTTCTTAGAAAAGTTAACATATCATGCATTTGGTGGATTTAATATTTATTTTTATATTTAAACCACTTCATCTATTATTTGGCTTATAGGAAATCGCAAATTTTAATTGTTTATATCAAATTTAAACATAATTATGGATTATTATTGTTAATTGGTGTCAAAAATGAGTCATTGCTCTGCTAATGGGTTTCTCTAGTAAAAGGTGAATGTCTCATTATTTTTGTGCTTTTGTGAAAATTAGTCTATTTATTGTGATGACTAATAGTTAATTACGTTATTAATTAACATTTTTATCCACAAATCTATATATATATATATATATATATTTAAAGAAATTTTTAAAAAGCAACATTTTTTATATGGACTAAAAAGTAAAAAATAAACTTATTCTCGCAACATAAGGACTTTTTGTACGTACGCGACCTGAAATATCCGTTAAAGTCAATGATTGAAAATGTTGGGCGCCTATGATTTTAAATGGTAAAGATATTTTATGAAGTTATAAAGATAAAAAAGTTTTTGCTACATCGTCCGGGGAAATTTGCACTGGTTATCTCCCCCCTAGGGACGGCCCTGGAGTAACTATTTTGATCAATAATGGCACACAAACGTGGTAAGTTCGGAAATTGCATGTCAAGACAATCGATTTACACGTAAAAACTAATATTTTTACAAAAAATTTGATGTGACTTTCTTTTTTCCTCTTTTTTACCGTATACAAAAGTCCTAGCCTTACAAAAATAATTTAATTTTTTGTTTTAGTCCCAAAAAGATCTTACAAGCCATATTCACAACAGGATGAAGCATTGGATAAAATAAAAAAGAAGACTATGATAATATATGCAGCATCTAAATTTTATAAAATACTAAAGACAACCCTTGTTCAACGAACACTAGGTCGAGCAAAGAGTCAAATAGAGCGTCCAACAATTTTTGATAAACCGTAGAGGTTAAAATTAAAAATTAGCTAATTGATGTGACCAATGTTGGTATGCCAGTCAAAAAGAAACTTCTTCTTAAGGGTGCATCTATTTTAACACATAAAATGAATCTCGACCAAAAAGTAATTGGCATTCGTTAGGCCGCAATTTTTTCAAAAGACATTCAACAGTTTTGATTCGAAAGGCTCAGACACTTCCAAAACACAGAACACTTGTTTCCAAACAAGATATTAAAACGTGATTCCAAAAAATAACAGATTAAATGAATAAAAATGATTTCTTGTCTGTGTTTGAGGATCCTAATCAAATTTGAAACCTTGACGAGTCATCTTTTGATCTGTGTCCATCTATTAAAAATGCAATTGGACAAAAAAACATACGATTGTATAAAATCACTTCAAATAGTGATAAAGAAAGTTCCTCAGTTATGATAACAGTAAATGCAAGTAACTTATTTGTACCACCTTTGGTTTTGTATCCATATGAACGGTGAATTCCACCAGAAATTGCAGCTGACTTTCCTAAAGATTAGGTTATGGGTAAATCAGCCAAAGATTACCAGATGTCCCAAACATTTTACGATTATATATCTGGATCTTTCATTGAATTTTTAAGGAAAAATAATGTCCTATTGCCAATAATTCTTTTTTTAGACGGTAACAAATGACATTTGACCTTAGATTTGGGACAATTTTGCAGAGAAAATGGTATTGTTATTATTTGTTTGCCACCTAATTGCACCCATTTTGCACAACGATTGGACCGAGTTTACTTTCATGTTGCAAAAGATATTTGGACCGACATAGTCACAGAATGGAGTATGCAAAACTTTGGAGTTGCTCTACCGAAAAGGACATTTGCGCCCCTGCTCCAGACTGCAATTGCTAAAACACAGGAAAATCCAAATTTAATACCAATTGGATTTAAATGCTGCGGTTTGTGTCTTTTTTTACTAGAAAATTTGGATCTTACAAAAGTCCCGTTAAATGTACAAGAAAATGAAATTCAAAGGGATCCCCAAGAGTCCGCTGAAACTCCGGTTATAGCGGAACTGTTAAGTCCAATCGATAAGGCCAAAAATGACTTAGAAACTGATGACACATGGCCAATTAAAATCTTTTAGAGCCCATCATAATCTAATTGGACAGGTGCAATAGAACAAGAAGCCTTATTTTATTACTGGCAGAAGAAAATGGACAAAATTGAGGGTGTTGATCCCACAACTCGAGAAAAGAACATGGTTCTAGAAACGCCAGTAGAAGAAATTCTAGTAAGTAATGAGAACTTAACATGAATATAATGAGACAGCTTTAACACCAGTTCAAAAACCTTTGCAAGCAAATGTTTTCTAGTAAATATTTGCTAGTCCAGAAGAATTTCAGAGTAAAAAAGTACGAAAACAAGCAGCAAAAGTTTCATCAGTCATTACATCTGACGAATATATTGCTAGTTTGGAGGAGAAAAAGAGATCTAAAGAAGAAGTAGAAAGACAGAATTGATAAAAAGCAAGAAAGAAAGAGAAAAAAAAGCTGAAAATGGGTCTGAGAAACAGGAAAGAAAGCGAATTCGGCTAGAAAATTTGAAAGAAAAATAAGAAATCCGAATAATGATTCAAATACTAGTAAATCTGCTCTGAAAGCTGTCTGAAATTATGTCTGTTATTGTTGATTATAATAGTTAATAATAATAGTTATTAATAATTTAGTTAATAATAATAGAGTAGAGTAATAATTTCTGTAGTAGAGTAATGATTTCTGTTGTTATTTTAATACTGGAACAAGCTGGTTCTTTAATATTATTTAAAGTTTCTATTGCAATGAAAAAAACTGCAATGTTGTAATTAACCACCGCAATACGGAATCAACCATTTCCAATAATGGGTATAGTTTGCAATATATTGATAATAATTTTGTTTTTTTTAAATAAAGGGAGTTTTAGAATACCAAATAAATGTTATGCAAGATTGCTATGGCAAAATTTTTATTTAAAAACTTTGCTATATAAATTTGCCAAATTGTCACACTCTAGCAGTGAACACCTGAGGGGAAAAGGAAGTAGATTAGAATAGAGGTAAATTATTTTTCGAACATATTTAGATAAAATTTACTAATCCGATAACAAAAAAATAGACAGGAAGTGCACCCAAACAATTTATTAAAAACACTTAAAATAGACAAAGATATACAACAAATATACCACTAAACAAAAACTTACAAAATAAAATATTGACTACAAAGTAAAAGGTAAGCATTCAACAATGTAAGGCCAAAGAATAGAAAAAAACAAAAAACATTAAAAACATTCAGATGTAAAAAAATTAGTTTTGGAGCATGCTTATAACCAACTATTTTGTTGTTATGGATATTCATAATTACTAATCTTCGCATCGCAGAAAAGCTACGTTCACATTCTGACGGAATTTTCAATTCTGGCGTTCACATTCTAACGGAAGTTTGTATCCAATCTTTAGGAGCTTAAATAAATTAAGGTATAGATTTTTAATGCAGGTTCATATGGCTTCAACCAGAGGTCTATCTTCAGGTTTATCAATTAATCTTTTTTTTTTTCCAAAATATTAATGGCATAGCCAGATAAAAATGTTAATAAACTGTTTTTCTAATCGTCATGTTTTGTACATCTCTATCAATTGTTTTGTACATCCCTATCTTTTCTTTTTTTGATTGATTTACAAAGAAGTTCTGCAACATGCTCCTGTAACTGCTCTCGTTTTAGGTATAGAAAAAAATGGATATACTTTTTTTATATCTCCAAAAATTTTCTGATGTAATTGATAAATTTATGTTTTGAGATATAACATATGTTTATTAATTATTAAGTATAAAGTTATGAGAGCTAAAATGTGATATAATTTTGATCTTTTATGTTGCTAGCAACACCTTTTTTAAAGATTACTGTTTATGCCACCATGTTATGCAAACTGGTCTCTACATAAAATTACATCAATTCCACTTTCCCTAAAAAAATTTATCTAATTTCTCTTTCTGCATTTACGTCACCCACACGGAGTTTGTTGGTTTGTAATTGTTTCCTCGTTTTCTAAAATTTAGTGGTAGCTTGCAGCTTTCATTAATTAATTCCTCTTGTTTGCTTTTTTTCTAATGATACCAATTAATTTATTTTGACTTTTATGGCCAAGTTGACACCTTTGCGCAATGGTGTTTGTATATGCTTTTGTTAATCAATAGATGTATTTAAATGTTTTTGTTTAAACAGTTAAAAACAAGTTGTGAAATATTATCTGTTGTCAAATTAAAAAAGGTACATGGAACAAAAAGAGGTACCAACCGCACTCACGACACCCCCTCCCCCACGGTACGGGCATGTAATAACAGATTATGATCATTTCGTTGTAGTCATCAGATAAAGCTATGCATTTATTTGTCGTCATAATGGCACTTCTCCAAAAATGATACAGTTGCTAGTATTCGAGAGGTGACAGAAATAGTGTCGAAAAATGAACTTCGGAATAGAGTCGAATATATTAAAAAGGCCTAATGTCGCAAAAAAAGGATTAGTTTTGCAAATGAATTTAATGAATTGCGTCGAAAACAAAACAAAAAAGGAATACTGTCGCAAATAGTAAAAAAAGAATAGTGTTGCAAATAGTTAATGTATGAATATATGTGAATATATATATATCTACAATAATATTTATAGATCAGCAATTGCTTATTCGTTTTGCCTATCTTAAAAGCATACGGGTTTTACAGAAAAAAATAAAAAAAATAAAGAATAATGAAAGAAAAGGTTGCTACCCAAGCCCAAACCCTCAGTCAATGTAGCGGCACTCCTTTACGGCAGCAGGCTATAAGATAGTTGGTGGATATACTGAGAGCAGTATATCCACCAACTATATTATACCCTGGCAGCAGGCTATTTCAGTATGACATCAGACATGTTATCTAAACACGTATTTATAGTTATTATTATTTTTTTTGTCTTTGACACTATTCATTAAACTCCTTTATGACATTATTCCTTTTTCTATTTTCGACATTAAATTTTTTTGTGACACTACTCATTTTTTTTGTTTTCGACACTATTCCGACTATTTCGACACTATTCCTATTTGCGACACTATTCTTTTTTTTTGTTTTCAACACTATTCATTAAATCCATTTGCGACATTCCTTATTATTTTATTCGACGATTAATAATGCGACAATTTGTGACACTATTCCTTTTTTACATTTTCGACAATTAAATTTTGCGACACTATTCCGCCACACCTGTTTGAGGCCGCCTGTCTAATAAAAACGATCGTCAGCTTTTTAGAACTCTTCTAAAATACTTGGTTCAATATAGTTTATGTGCAAAGAGCCAAAGTCATATTTGGAGGGTTCTGTTTTAGTTAAAAAGTTGATTACAGTTGAATGAACATTAGACCCCTGCGAAGCTTTAATATGTCAAATTCGAATTGAATCAAGCAGCCATAGCATATGGCGTTGATTATCTGCTTCTAAAGCTCTTGCTTTAGAAGCAGATAATCAACGGTTTGAAGCGACCTCTGAGCTTATTTTGCGCCATCAGTAAGAAAGGAGGCATAAATTTCCCAATTCAACGCTCTTCCTTGGTGATCTGTGGCAAGACCGTTAGGTCTTCTCTGGGCACCTAAAACAAAAATTAAAAAAAAACTAAGGTAATTTCATTATGAACTATTTATTAGTAAAAGTAATTTCGTTGTGAACTTGCCAACAATATTTATACAACAATATATTTATACTTTACAATATTTTCTAACAAATAAAGTTACACTTTTTAACATTATTAGAATGTTATTACTCTAATAATTGTAGCCGTCATAAAAGTTTTATTTCTAAAAAAGTACCCTGTGAGCACTAGTTTTGTTAGGAAGGTCCGTCGGATCTCTTAAGGACATTCGGATGTCTTTAAGGCGACGCATGTTCACTGGGTAGTTAAAGTAAATTATATGCGCGGATAAATTCTGTGCATATTTTGGTCAAATTTTGAACAATTGAATACACGAAAAAATATACATTAATTTTTAAAATACCAAATAAATATGCTAGATTGCTATTACAAAATTTTTGTTCAATATGTTTTATAAATAGTGGAAATATGTTTTTATAAATAGTGGAAATTAAAACTAGTTTTTATATGATTCGAGATTCAATTCGCAATTTCGCAAATTTCGGTGAATATATTCAAGATTCAATTTGATGTTTAAAATTCCGATACGCAGAGGCCTAATAAATGTATTCCGGTACTTTTAAAACTACTCTTGATAATATTTGCAGTAGAAAGATTTATAATGAATGAATACATCTAGTGCATGGCAATAAGATTTCACTTTGCTATGATTGGCCTAAAGCAGCTATATTAGGTGGGTGTAAGATATGTGTTGGATTTGGGAACAACAACAAAGTAACAACGTTGCTTTGTTGTTGTTCCTAATGCTAAGCTCGTCAAGTATTACGGTAAAGTGTGCTACCAAGAAAAACCATTATTGTTAATGGGATTTTTTTAACAAATGGATGTCTTTTTGTCGCTAATTAGCGCAAAACCAGCCAATTCAACGAATATGTTGAAATCAGATAATTGAACACGAAGTTTAAAATAAAAACCAAGTTTAAAGCAGAACAAAGTTTTAAACAAAAGCAGCTACACCAAGCAAAATAAAATTAATTGCAGCCGAGCACACTTAAAATTTTTAAGTATAATATATTGTTATAAGCAAAAAAATTTTACATAAATCATTATTTAATACAAACTCATTTTTTTCAGTTTTGTTGTATTGGCTGGTTTGGCGCTTACCCATCCAAATATGAGTGAAAAATGTTTTTATTGTCCTCAAAAAAAAAGTCTGCGGTCATTTAACAATTTTTGATTTTCCTAAAGCCTCGTCATCACGAGCATTTACGTTAAAATTGTTAATGATGGAGCAAAGTTTCTGCTGGTATTTACTGCAAATAAAATGGTTATGCTTCTGCAAATGCGTTTTACTCTTTTTTCAGCAATTAATAGAAGGGGTTTTGATAACAAATGAAAACCGCTTTCAATATTTCATCTTTATTGAAAAAAGCATCACGTAATTGACTATCAATTTAATGTTTTAATTTTGAACAGTTTTCGTTTTATATTTGTGTTTTTTTGTAGATGTTTCTATTCAAGTAAAACAATATTTAATTTATATTTACATTATAAAACATTAATTGATCAATCATTAAACATGTATGGAACGACATATTTTAAGTTCATTTAATCGTACTTCAAAAAATAGTACATTGGTATATATTTCACAACATTTTAATTTATATTATTAATTATTGGTATTAAATATTTGATTTTAGAACTATGAATAAAATTAGAGGTATAATGGGCGAGCTGGAGTGAGAACGAAGAACGGTTTCTGCATTTATCTTCAGACCCTGCTTGATGAGGCCCATTTTTATATATAAAGATGGTAATATAATCTTGCTTGGTGAAACAAGTGGAGGATTAGCAATATTTTAGTCCAACAGTAAAATCATCTCGCTACTTTCTCTTTGTAATGGATACGTATTGCTCGTGAACCCCAAAGGCAGAGGAAACCAGGGCTGCGGAGTCGGAGTCGTGGAGTCGAAGTCGGAGTCGGAGCTCATTTTGGCTGGAGTCGGAGTCGGAGTCGAAAAAATTATACCAACTCCGACTCCAGCTTAAAAAAAATCTTTCAAAGTTTCCAAAATTTCATATTAATTTTATATATATTAGTCATTAAAATATTTTATGTTCTGTCAGTCTAAAGCTTAAGTATCAAACTCTAGCCCTCAAATATATATATATATATATATATATATATATATATATATATATATATATATATATATATATATATATAAATATATATCTATATATATATATATATCTATATATATATATATATATATATATATATATATATATATATATATATATATATATATATATATATATATATATATATATATATATATATATATACATATACACACAAATAATTTCTTTGAATACTTCGAAGTTAAAAGTTCTTTATTATCATTTTCTTTATGTCTTTTTTTTTTCAATTTGTTCAAACTCGGTAAGTTACCATGATCTGTTAAAGAAACTCATTAAAAGTTAACTGCCTTGTTAACAACCGAATTTTCCTCTTATAAAAGACGAGCTAATGTTGTGTAAGATTGTATCTTAAAGTTAAAATGTCATTTGATTGTACTAATTCATTATTTGGAACAATAAAACGAGATGCTTGCGGTCTTGGAATTTTACAGTTTAAAAAAAAAACACTTATTTTTAGTTTACAAATATTTCAATTTCAAACGTTTCTTCAAAAGAAAAATGAAAATATACTGAAGTCTTAATTACGCACACTCTTTTGTTAAAAAATATTCCAAAAACAAAAGAACTTTTTAATTACTTTTAACGCGCAATGTAGCTTTTTACTTTTTCAGTTTACGTACATAAAATACGACTCAACTGTATGTAAGTAGGTATGTATATTATTATATATATATATATATATATATATATATATATATATATATATATATATATATATATATATATATATATATATATATATATATATATATATATATATATATATATGTATGTTCATTTTAGTTTCATAAAAGAGTTTATAGTAGTCACAGAAATGCATTATTTGTTTATTGCAACTTACCTCACTGGGTAGGTTGAGCAGCTTGGTAAACTTTTCAAATAATTTTTTAAACAAATCTAAAATTGTTTTTCTTTCCTAAGCCATTTTTAGCAGATAGAATTATCCCGACCTACTACTTTACACTAGTTCGATAAACAACCCCTGGTGTCTAAACATAGCACCTGCACTTTTCACATTTTTCTTTCTCGGACAAATATAATTCTAACATATAAATTTATACATAGTGGACAGCTGTGAAATATATATACTTGTATGTATATACATTTTAATAATTGTGTGAAATTATTTTTAGGAAAAACAGTCGTCATTTGAATTGTGAGCACACAATAAAAAAACTGACAATGTCAAAAAAGCCTTCTGTTAAGTCTGCTGTATTTGAACATTTTACTGTTACTCAAGATGGAAAACATTTTGTCTGTCAGTGTATGATAAATGATTTAGATGAAAACAAATGCTGTGGAGTCAAGATCAGTGCATATGCAGGCAAAGATAAAAATGCTCCTACAAGAGCTTCCAATCTAAAGAGACATTTACAGCGCTTTCATTCTGAACTATTCAAAGTAGTGAAAGAGAAAGACAGCATCCAAAGTAATGAACCAGTGACCAGCACTTTAAGCCAAGCAAGGGAGCAGAGAACCTTGCAGATATCAGTTGCAAGATATTTTGTTAGCGACAAAGTTACTGTGACAATGACAGTAGATACATTTAAAAAAAAGATCATAGAGCTTGTGGTAAAGTATGGTTTGCCTATATCATTATTTTCAAAACCAGCTTTTATGGGTCTTAATGGAGAAATGGCCCGCAAGCTTAGCGTTTCTCTGGAGAGAGAGAGTATTAGAAAATTAGTGATTGAAGAAGCTATTAAACAAAAAGAAGAACTTAAAGAATCTCTCAAAGGACGCTTTGTGTTTCTTAAAATGGACGGCTGTACACGTCACAGAGTGAACTATTTTGCGATCAATGTCCGATTTGTTTGTAAAAATAATGAAATAGTTACCAAGACATTGGCAGTAAAAGACACCAAAGCTCATCACGCCAGCGAATTTCTCCAGCTCTTAGTGGAAAAGAATTTTCAAGAATATGAACTTAGAAAAGAACAAGTTCTTTCAGTTGTAACTGACAATGCTTCAAACATGATAAGTACCATTAAATTGATGAACGAGACTACTGAAAGTGACAGGCAGCTAGAAGAACATACTGGGTTCAGAGAAACAGTTATATTTGAAATGGAGGGACACAGTATAGAGACAAAGGAGCAAATCGAAGTTGCTTCAGATGAACAGCAACATGACAGTTTAGATGAGCTTGTTGAAACTATGTCGATACGTTTTCGCATTCATCACATGTGCTGTGCTGTGCATACGCTACAGCTGGCTATACGGGAGGGTCTGCAAGAAGGACATGCTGCTGCACTAATTGAAAAGTTGAGAAAATTGGCTACTGCTGCCAGAACTCCTAAAGTTGACTCAATTTTGAAGAGACGCGCTGGAAAAGGGGCAATTATTGATCAAGTCACACGATTGGGAAGTACCTACTTAATGATTCAACGCTTGGTTGAACTGAAACCCTTTCTCGTAGACATGGCTAATCCTCAATTGATGCTACATGAAAGCCAATGGAAACAGGTAAAAGAGCTTGAAGAATTGCTACAACATCCATTTGCAGTGACTAAAAAATTGCAAGAAGAGGACTTAACTCCAGGTATTTTCCTTAAGGAGTGGAAAAACTTGATGTTTTGCCTGTCTCAAAGAGGAGCGTTATTTGCAAGTGGCATTGCCGCTTCAATGAAATAGAGAGAAAAAGTACTATTAGAAAATAAGATTCTTTTGACAGCTGTTTATGTAGACCCAATGCATTGGATACTTCTTGATGATCAACAGCTGACTAAAGGAAAAGAAGCTCTGTTTGAAATAGCTGTTAGAATGAACAAGTTACAGAACTGTCAGGAACAAGAAGAATTGGGTCATACTGCCACATCTTCAACATCATCTACTGATGAAGAATTTGATTTTGAGAAATATTTGGACCATAAAGACCGTACAAAGCGTTCCCGCATGGAAAAAGAGTCATCCCTATCAGAGAACACTGCCAGTAAATTTCAGCACAGTTTTTCATGTGCATTAAAAGTAGTGGAACAATTTGACCGTTTATCAAAAGTAACAGTACTGCAAGCAATTGATATGTATCCTATAATGGTCAGAGAAGTTGCCCGAGTAGTAACTGCCTTGCCACCAACTCAAGTTAGTGTGGAGAGATTGTTCTCTGCGCTAAAAATAATAAGATCAGATTTGAGGACATCCATGAAGGAAGATCTAATGGAGGCAATACTATTTCTGAGGACAAATTCATAATTTTATTATTGACTGCATAACAGTTTATTGTATATCTATTTACAAAAGTTCAAAAAATTTGTTTGTTCAGAAATTGTTTTCTAATAAATATTGTTTAAAGCACTAAGTGGTCGGATTATTTATATCATAGTGATGAAATAGGCAATCTTAACATTTTAACGCGGTAAATTTGTTTTTACAAATTAGTGACTTTTGGAGGAGTCGGAGTCCGGAGTCGGAGTCGGTCCATGATAAAGTTAAGGAGTCGGAGTCGGAGTCGGAACAGCGGTTTACCGACTCCGCAGCCCTGGAGGAAACAACAGAACTTAGTGTTTCCTGCTTGTAGTCCAGTTAGGATTGCAACGACTCAGACCCAGTCTCAGATCAACACATATGATGTTTATTTTACTGTCACCACTGATGCTTATTATACTTTATGACATTTTTATTCTTTCAGATTTTTGTAGATTTCTCGATCATTGAATATGCATCAGGCACAATTGCTGATATTTTTATTGATGAGACCATTTCGGTAGAATTGTGTTCATGTTCAAAGAACTGAATTAAACCGTCAATGCCACAGCAATAACTTCATTCTCCATTCGAAAAAATAAAATGACACTTTTTGAACGTTTACGATAGTGATATTCTAACACCTTTTTGTAACAGGTTTTTCTCTTTTATTCTTGATGTTTGTTACTATGACAGTCGGTTACTATGACAGTTCACTATGATCTTTAGTCAGCTTCAAATCTCGGTTCAAATCACTTAATTCGAGTTGTGAAAACAATTGAGGTCTGTATCATTTAAATCCGATGCTGATGGAAGAAAGTCGTTATTTTTATGTACAATACATAGGTTGTTATCTGTTTTTTTTGGCGTTTGTGTGTATTTCTTCAAGCAAGTAATCAAGTTTCTTGGGTACTGAAATTGAATTTGAATGTGGTATTGGATGAGAAGCGGATTGAACATTTGGATGTTATATATTTCCAGTTCAAAATCATTGCAACAATCACCAGATCATAAGAATACCAAATGACATGAGGTAGCCATTTAACCAACTGTTTAGTCATGAAAAACAGCTAGTGCAACAATATATTGCCAAATATCAATCAAATGTTTAGAATCTCTTGAAAAATTATGTGCAGACAATTTGAATATATTGACTATTGATGCATGATCTGATTTTGACAAACTTTAAAGTTGAAAAGGTTATTGACAGGTTTAGCAGTTATTTTAAACAGTTCACTGTTGGTTATGATTATATACAATACATACCCTTTTCTAAAGTCATTGTTTAATTGAACAGGCAATTGGTAGTTGCAAGCAAATAATTTTTAGCTTTACGATAAAATACACTGTGACTCTTTTTGGGGCTCATGATGTACTAAAAAAAGTATCTACAATTATTCAAATAGATTATCTCATAATCAATTTTATTTTTCTGAAAAATAGTAAAAAAAAAAATAAAACAATACTTTAATTTATTTAGCCACATCTACTTTTTTAACAAAATATGCAGCATAAAGCTTTCAAATATGTTCATTAATTGTACGTTGCTTCTTTTTGCAGTTTGCTACATATAGAGTAAAAAGTGTTTCTCTCATTTTTAAGAAGTTGCCATTTTATTACCATCTACAAAAAACAAGGTGCACAGTCAGATTAGGCATTTACATGCAATTTAATTTAAATTTAAATTCAAATTTCATTTAATCAATGGGGTAGTTCATTGTTGGAATTGTAAAAAAAAGTTTTTCGAACAGGAATTACATGTTAAATGGGGGAGGGGGTGTTTAGGGGATATGAACACTGGGCTAGTTATATTGGCATTCATTAATACAAATTGTAAACATTAAAATAGGCTTACACTAAAAAAGCAACAAATTGCAATTTATATAAAAACCATTTGTGCAAAAAAGATAAAAATGAGCGCATTCCCTAAATTTTCATAAAGTTTTACGCTAAACATTACATTGCATGTGAAAAAGTATTGTTGGACAGTGCAATGAATCCAAGTTTAAAATGTTACCTAAATTCATGGTCTTTAAGACTGCGCTTTTATATTAACAAAAATTTTGTTGTTAGGGCTACAGAGCTCAAAGAGTAGAAAAGCAACTAGCCCCGGTCTCCCCTACCCACATGAGTTTTTATTTCTTCGTCCTTGCCCAAACTCTTCACAGCGAATTCCTGCTTAATATCTGCTGTTTTTTATAAAAACTTTTTCTGAATGTTTTTCTTGCTTTTATTGTTTATGTTGTTTTTTAAAAAGTATTTTTGGATAATTTAAAAAAAAAATTGTGATTGAAATATTTACAATTATGAAAATGTAGTATTTGGTATAGATTTCACTAAAAACTATCCTTAGTAAAGCTAAAACTTAAAAATTAAAGTTTTAGTCAAATCGTTCAAAATTGCAAACTTATTTTAGTATTGACGTAAGTAAACCTGATGTAATTGTAAAAACAATGATGCATTATGATTTCTTTATATTAAAGTAGAGGTGCATCGTAACATACGCAAAATGTAAATATATAACAAATAAATATTTACAAATATAATATATATGTCGCAAAATTTTGTTGATTCACGATAAGTGTCACAATAAGTGCGGGAACCTTTGTGACATTTTAAATAGGTTATATGGAAGATTATACGGAAGCACCTCTTGGTAATTCACAACTATAGGAAAATCTATATGCAAAAAAAAATGCTGTGTTTTTTAACAATTGGGTAAAGATAATTCAAAACTTTTGAGTTTTTAATTACTTATTAATAAAAAGCAAATAAAAAAACTAATGAGTTAAATATGCTCCGATATTCTCCGAACTGTTTACCAAACTCAAGGATGTCTTGTAAATAGAACTCTTTAGGAGCGAATAATTTGTTCACTTTGAGGTTTTAAAAACGAGGTTAGCCTCGTTTTTAAAAGCTTTGTTTCCTAGATTATTGCTCAGCTAAAAACATAAGTAATAATCATTTGATGTCTGTGGTCCGAGGTAATATTTCCTAACAAAGTAAAACTTTTGTTTAAACGTTTCAAAAGCTTGTTTAAACAACCAAAAATATCGAGTACAATCAATATATTTCCTAACAAAGTAAAACTTTTGTTTAAACATTTCAAAAGCTTGTTTGAGCAACCAAAAATATCAAGTACAATCAATATATGTTAGTTAAATTTGCTTAAAAGAAAGTTTAAGGTTGTTGAAAAAGCTGACACAGAATCGCTTGAATATTCTAGATCCTTCTTAAAAAGAAAATGTCAGGGAAGATAGATTTTCTTCAAAAAAATGGAAAATATATTAAGTTGATAACTGAATTTGTTGCCCCATGCAAAGTGGTACCTTCAATTAAATAATACAATCGAAGCTCCTTTTATGGGCGTAACTGTTATTTATCAAATAAATCAGTATAAAGCAGTATGTGCAGAATCATTTGTCGTTGATGCTGTGTTGAATTCTTTATTCAAACTCTAGTTTCTTTGTCTTGCTGGATTTTGGCATTGCACTCACAAAAAAAATAATTGCTGTTATAATCGTTAACAAAACCAAAGTTATGCTACTTTATAAACAAAAAATAAACAGAGAAAAGATATTTAAATAAAAATTAGGATTTCAACTAAACGTTAGGGTGGAATAACTTTTATACCAATTTTTTAAGCCAAAGATTTGAATTCTTGTAAAATTTCAACCAACCAAAGTAAAAAATGGCGAGCTAAATCAAAATTTAAAAAACGCGAAATATACATTGTTTTATAAACTTATTGAATCTTTTTATTTAATTTATTAAAAATTAAAACATAAATGAAAACATGAAAAACAATTTACGAAAGATATAAACATGAAAAACTATGAAAAATTATGAAAGACTTAAAGATGATAGATATATTTCAAATAAATATCTATCACCATCAAATTTTTATGTATCCATACTAGAACAACCCCTTGAAAGTAAAATTCAAAAATAAGTTTGAAATGAATTTAAATGAAAAGTATAGCATAAGATCAAATGGAAATAAAAACTATAAATTGCCTCAAAAATGTAATAAACTCTCAGAATATCTTATCGAGGACCTATATTAAGGAACGACTGTCAAAAGGAATATAAATTATGTTGACGTCCTTAAATTCATTTAACTTTCAAACAAATATAGAAATTTTTAAAATTTGATGACCATAAAAAAAAATTTATTATTTGATTTTAATTTTAGTTTGTTTTTATATTTCATTTTTTCCTATATATATATATATATATATATATATATATATATATATATATATATATATATATATATATATATATATATATATATATATATATATATATATATATATATATATATATATATATATATGTATAAATCAAATGAAATATTTAAACAACGAACTAAAAATGAATTGCGTAACCAAAGTGTATACTTATATAAGTTTTCGTTTCGAAAGTGTTAACAACTTCGATTTTAATAAGTTATCAAAATATATTATAAAGATTTAAAATAAATGAATAATAAAATAAAGGAATAATAAAGTGCAAATCAATTTGTTTTAACCCGTGATTGACAAGATACTTTAAACATAAACATTTAAACTTTCCTTTTAAAAGCCTATGAACTCTTAAGTGTTGAATTTTTATTCTAAAAACAATAATCTTACAAAAAACCAGTAAAAAAAATTTTTTAACTAATTTTTAATAGATGGTGTAATAGTCCAATTTTACTGACAAAAATTACTCGTTTTTGTCTTGTTAAAGAAACTTTTTTACCAAATTTTTAAAACAAATATTGGCTAAATAATTTTTTTTGATGCCAATATAAACAAAAAGTTATATATGCTATAATATATGCTAATTTCAATTGTAAGATTCAAATACTACATTATTATAAAATTACACTACAAAATTTATGAAAACTGTTACATTTTTAATTTTCTATTTTAGTATTTTCCGCTTATTCTTCCTTTTTATTATATTTTTATTTTTATTTCAATTGTGTATTTAAATTTTACTATTTATTATTAGAGTTTTCAAGTAAATTATATCATTATATCAAACTTTATTAACAAAACTCAGAATATGAAAGTTCGCCGACCTAAATGGCTAATCTCACTGTTTTGAACCTATTATTTAAAATCCGATTATGGTTCCCATATTTAGTGCATTTGGTTTTTGATTATTGGTATCCCAAAACAATTAATTAATGTGCAATAGCAATTTATATATTCTGAAAGAAAAGTTTTCACATTTCATAATAATTTACTAATAGTACGAGTACTAATCTAAGGTAAAGTAAATAATCGCAATCTATATTAAAGTAAATCAAACGAGGAGAATTATAACAACAACATAAATACTATTAAATATATTAATGACAATAATAGTGATAATATTAGTAATAATAATAGTAATAATAACAATAAAAACAGTAATAATAATATTGACAAAAATCACAGATAAATATTAAATAATATTAATAAGTAATAATGAAAGTAATAAATATGTAAATAAAATGTAAATGATATTAACATCACATATAATAATAAAAACTAATAACAATAGCAATAATAATCTATAATGAGCCTAACAATTTACATACAGTATTTTTCTAATAAAAAAGGCAGTTTTTATATAGTGAAATAGAGTTGAGTGTTTGAAAATGAAGAGGTAAGTTATCCCACGATTTTATGCATTGATTTATGATAGAATTATCACTGTATTTTACCAAACAACGATTTGGGATAGATAATTTAAAGTTATTAAAAGATCAAAGATAATTACGAGAACTTTTTTTTGTGTTGAAAAAATTGGAGAGTGACAGAGGTTTAACAAGTTTACTTGTTTATGAGTCCAGACATATAGACAATTTAATAGATAAACAAGATCACACAATTTTTGTATTTTTGATAGAAATTAAAAGATGTCAGAAATGGAATGATAATGTTGAAAGTATATTATTTTTAAAGCCTTGTTTTTCAGGTTAGATAATCTTAAAAAATCATGAGACTTTCCCCAAACCCGACTAGCGTATCTGAGATGTGATCCAAAAATTGCACAGTATATATTGAGTAAATTTCATAATTGGCATAATGACGAATTTTGGCTGGCATCCCATTTGATCGACACAATTTTACAGGAAAAAGACAGATTTGAGTTAATTTTGATTCCGAGATATTATAATGAAACTACAAGAAAGATATTTTGGCCTCTTAGTCTAAAGTTTAGGTTTATATATATATATATATATATATATATATATATATATATATATATATATATATATATATATATATATATATATATATATATATATATATATTTTTATAATTCACCTCCCCAAGGCCGAGAAGGCCACTACAGATGAGGAGGCTACTTGTGGTTATAACCCTCTCTCAATTCTTTAACTCCGAAACACGAACCTTGACGAACAAGGCCGCTGCGCGGAGAAACAAGTTGAGAAACAAGTTATATGTTTTAGATTGACTTGATTGTAGATTGACTTATAAATGATGAGTTCAGTTTTGTTGGTATTAAGACTTAGATTGTTAGGGCATTGAAGAAGATTGGATAAATCATGATTAATATGTTTGTTAACTTTTTTAATGATTTGTTTAAAATGAGTAAGTTGGTGTTGTCAACAAAACGGTAAACCGTTAAAAATTTCGGAGAGATATTAAGATCATTTATAAAAATAAGAAAAAGCAATGGTCCTAATACAGGTCCTTGGTTTACCGTTTTGCTGGGGTACACCTGTGGAACATTTTATTGGCAAAGATTTGGCATCATTAATGGAGACAAATTGTGATCTATAAAGAAGATATGATGAAAACCATTGAAGAGCAGTACCTTGAACACCATAGTTTTCCAATTTACTTAGGAGGATGGAGGAGAATCAAAAGCTTTCTCTAAGCCAAGAAATACTCCATATGCAAAAGGTTTATTGTCAAGAGCTTTTCTTACAGTTTCAGTTATCTTAATAAGTGCTGTTGAGTGTTTGCTTCGAAACCCATACTGGTGTTTGTAGAGCAGGGCCTTCGAGAAGGAAAGGCAAAATGGCTAAATTGACCCAAGCGCTAGCCTGAAGGGGCGATAAGTAGAAAACATTTTAATGACTGACAATGTGAAATCTGTTTAGTTTTTGTAAATGAGATTGAAACTTTAGTATTCGAAATAAAAATGCACATGAAAAAATAACTTAAGTTTAAAATTCTATTACTTAGATTTAATATACATTATTTTTTACGAAAAAAATAGGATTTAGTTGTAGTTGAATTAGACAGAACTGGGCAGAATTCTGTAAGTCCATGAACAGTTAGTCATAGCTCGTACTTGGTTGCACAGAAGATGACGCGCTACGGTAATTAAAATGGTAGTTGATCAGTCGACACTGTCTCATTTAAGCAGTCCACAATGAAAGCACTGACAACTTTGTTAGGTAGTGCATTCCATGGGTGAGAAACTTAGTTGTTAAAGAAGTTAAAGCGAGCAAGATATTTGTTGTCGATTTCAAGATGAAAGCCTGGTAGAGGCAAGGCGGCTATTTTTAAAATAGCCGCCTTGCCTCTACCAGGACCCGGCCAGTTACCAAATATTTGACTTTTGCATCTTTGCTGCGCTCAATATGTGTGATTCGAAGGACTGTGGATTAATTAGGTCCTCAAACAATTCCACTGAATTCCACAAGTTAAATGAATTTAAAAGTAACTTATCAGAGTCAGAAGGAGGAACTTTATCTAACAGAAGAGAATGTGATGTTCAAGCTGACTTGGTAACAACTAATGCTAACCCCTCTTTGTGGCTAGTTGTTTTGAGTAAAAAAGATCACGACGTAATTATTTTAAAGGGACCCCCGGCACCCGGACCCCGGCAAATGTAGTATTCAAAAGCGGGTACTGTCCCTTTTTTGTTAAAACGGAGGAGCTAAGAATCAATTGAGGAAATTCATAGGTTGTGTGTGCAGCATCATTCCATCCCTTTGCATTAAAAGTTCTAAATGGATTGGAAAGAGCCATACATTCGTCTTACCAGCTTCACTGGTATATATTCAGAGCTCCAAGAGTGAATAAATTCTGAGACAGCTAAATAGAGAACGATTCTTCGTGGATTTTTGGATGTGATTCTTTTCTTGGCTTCTAAGAATTTAGCTTTTCAAGGTAACTCATTATAAAGTTCTCTCAATTTCAATTTTAATTATTTACATAGTTATTGTAATAATTTAAATAAAGTTACTACATACAACTATGTTTGCAGGTGAAACAACTCACGTGAATAGAAAAGAAAATGAAAACTTTCTTGCTGGTATGGTGCTTATTGGTTACCACAACGCCGTAATTGCATCCGATTTGAAAAATTTAAGACGCCATCAACAAGAGAGCTCCAGAATGAGTGCTATTACTTCTCTCCGTCGTCTCTAAATTAGTTCATCAGAGATTATGGTGGTGTCATCCAAAGTGCAATTGTTAAAGAAATCCAGGATGGTATCTACTTCACAATTGTAGTCGATGGTACCCCAATATATCTCACGCTGAGTAGGTAACTTATGTTATTCGTTTTCTCCTCTATGAAAGAGAAACTAATCGCTGGTAAAGTATGATTCTTTTGCGATAAAGCTTTCGAGATGAAGGAAGGAGTCAATATAGTTAAGCTTATCGCTGATGTGATTACAAAGCTAGATTTGAATCCAAAATGTCAGGTACTTACAAGAGAGCTCAAGCCTTAGCAAGGCAAAATTATTCAAAAGCTCTATACGTTCCCTGTAGCACTCACAGCCTGAGTTTGGCTGGTGTACACGCAGTTGAATCAGCCATTGAGATTAAAATATTTTTTGAAAATGTTAAATCTTGGTACGTAATTTTTAGTCCAAGTCTTGGCCGATGGAAGATCCACAAAAGCGCCTTTTTACCTTTCTTGAAGATTTAATTATTGATTTTTCGTTTATTAGTTTTAAAACTAATGTTTTGGTTCATATGTCAGTTTTGATTAATGAACCTTTACTCAATCCAGAGAGTTATTAGTAAGGCATATATGTGCAGCACAATGTGCTGTATCAGAAATAAATAATTTCTGCACAATAAGGGCGTTATTCTCCATTTTTGACTCGAGCGACATTGGCGCTCTCAAAGGCCCTGTTGTAGAGACATTGATTTTTGTCAAGAAATTTATAAAGTCTTTTGTGTTCGGCTTTTTCAAATACTTTGCTAATGTTAAGTAGAAGAGAAATTGGTTGATAATTTGCCCTGCAAAAAAGGAATTCTTATTTTAAGCAAAAAATTTTTTTTACTTAAAACAAGCATCTTTTTACAAGACAATCTTAAAAAATCTTGCTTAGTAAAAAAAATCTTGCTCAATAAAAAATTGCTTACCATACCGACTAGTAAAAAATTGCTTGTTTTAAGTAACTAAGATTTAAAAAAAATCTTGCTCAGTAAAAAAGTTCTTGCTTAGTAAAAAAGTTGTTGCTTAGTAAAAAAGTTCTTGGTTAGTAAAAAATTGCTTACCATACTGACAAGTAAAAAATTGCTTGTTTTAAGTAAAAAAGTGCTTAAAACAAATTTTTTTTGCTCAGAAAAAAAATTCATTTTTTGCAGTGTATGTGGTTCATTAGAGAGAGCCCCTTTTATGGGTAGGAGTGGCATTAGCAATTTTAAAAACATCTGGAAAAAAGTTTTTATCAAAAGAATTATTCAATATTTATTTAAATATTATTTAAATTCTTTTGATAATATCCTATGAGGAATTTGAACGTTCTTTTAAAATGCTTAAATCTAATAAATCAGCTGGTCATGATGATATTAATTCCAATGTTATTATCGACTCGTATGAAGTCATTAAAGATATTCTTTTTCAGGTATTATATTGTTCAATAAAACAGGGTATTTTTCCCGACAATCTGAAAATAGCCAGAGTTTTACCAATATTTAAAGGTGGAGATGAAACCAGTATCTCAAATTATCGCCCAATTTCAATTTTGCCTGTTTTTTCTAAAATTTTAGAAAGAATATTATATAATGTCATTTTCAACCATTTATCTTTAAATAATATACTGTATCAAAATCAATACGGATTTAAAAAAAATAATTTAACCGAACACGCTATACTACAAATTACCCACAATACTTCTGAATCTTTTGAAAAATCGCAATATACGTTAGGCGTTTTTATTGATCTATCAAAAGCCTTTGATACGATTGACCACAAAATTCTATTAAAAAAAATTGAGTTTTATGGAATTAAAGGAAATATTTTAATGATACTTAAAAGTTATATAAGCAACCGTAAACAGTTAGTTTATAGTAATACAAATGTTCGTTCCAATTTACTAGATATTTTTTTTTGTAGTTATTTCGATGCTCCCAGAAGTCCTTACGGTCTTATCACAGAGCACCGCGGGAGAGCATTTAACAGGAAGTCCACGCCTCCTTCCGTACCAATGTCGCTTGTTGGGCTAGAGCTGGCGTCGAACCTTGGACCTCTGGGTTCTGAGCCAGAACTCTAACTACTGCACCACGGCTGCTATATAACATGTGGGGTCCCTCAGGGTTCTATACTAGGACCCCTCTTCTTTTTAATTTACATTAATGATCTCCCTGAAGCCTCTAATTTAATGAAGGTCATGTTTGCGGATGATACTAATCTTTTTTTATCTCATAATAACATAACGACATTATTCCAAAATATGAACCTTGAATTAACAAAAATTTCTAACTGGTTCAAAAAAAATAAGTTGTCACTCAATGTTGAGAAAACAAATTGAACAGTTTTTCATCAAACTTCAAAAAAAAAGTTATTGCCTCCTTTCATGCCTTTACTTTTTATTGACAAAGTTCAAATTAAAAGAGAAATAACTACTAACTTTTTAGGTATCTATATTGATGAAAACCTTAGTTGGAAATATCACATTGATTTATTGTCCCAAAAAATTGCTCAAAATATAAGAGTTATGTATAAAGCTAGAAATTTTTTAAACAAGCACAGTTTAACACAATTATATTTCTCTTTAATCCACTGCCATATAAATTATGCAAACATTGCTTGGGGTAATACCAACAAATCTAAACTGCAACCTCTTTATCGTCAGCAGAAGCGTATTGCTCGTCTTATCAATTATAAACCTTTTTTCAAACTAGTTTTGGAAAGTCATGTATCGAGGAGCTTTTCTTTGGAACAAAATAGTTTTGAAAAATTTTGATTTTTCCCATGAATGGAATTACACTTCATTCGCAAAAAAACTGAAAGAAATAATTTTATTTTTTGAAGACTTATCTTTATATTTTTAACATTTTATGAAAATATGAAACTTATATAATTTAATATATAATAATATCGGATTCACTATTTATGTGTTTATGAAATAAGTACTATTTTATACAAACTTTGTATTTATATATAAGAATCAATTATAATTTCTTTACAAATTTATTTATATTCTTACAAAATTTATGTTTTTCGCAAATTATTTCTTTGACATTTTTGTTTTATTCTTTATTTAATGTTATTTTAATGCAAATAATATTCACAAGCGGTTTTCGATGATAAGACCTAAAGGTGTTCTGCGAGTCTCTGCGTTCTATTTATTATGTTTTTTATTTTTATACTTGTATATTTTATATTTGTTATAGTATAACGATTTTTTAATTGTTACTGTATAACGATTTTTAATCTTAACTATCTTATTGTAAAAATTTAGTTAATATTTAAGAAAAGAACAAAAAATATATATATATATAGTACAAAAAGGCTTGGAAATAATATGAGAAGTAAGTTTAAAAAGGTGTGTGGGCTATTGGACCTAAACTTTAACTATTTTGTTGAGTATTTTTTATTAAATCAGACACCTCATATTCAGTCACTGGATTAAATAAGCAAAAATATTAATTCTTTTTTTCTTAATCTAGTGACGTAAATCGGATTGATGACGTAATGAGGTAAAATTAGAATTTTTTCAACAGTCATAAAAGATACATTTAGAAGAAACCATTTTACTTTTGGGTGGGTATTGTATTGTTTCATAGTAGTTGTTGAAAGTATTAGCAACAGCCATACTGTCTGAGATAGTGTTACTATTAGATTTGAGAATATAAGATTTAATTGGTGTGGAGGGTTTGATTCCTTTTATTCCTTTCTATGTATTTTTTGCTAGGTTGAAGTTTTTGTTGAAGAAGGAGATGTAGTATGATCTTTTGGAAATTCTTAATAGGTTACTTATTTTATAATTGTAAAATTCAAATTTATTGAATAGTTGACTTTTTGTGTTAGGATTTTTAGATTATATGTATTTTTTGCAAAGCTTATTTTTAATTGTTATTGACTTCAGAACTCCATTAGTGATCCATAGTTTAGATTTGAGTTTAACTTGGTTTTTGGTCAGTTTTTTGTACGGGGTATGACCCCGTACAAAAATTTATTTAGATAAAGGATTAAAATGATCAGAAATAATTTATTTCGGGTTCATTGAAGGATCCCGATATATACAGGCAATGATTATATTTTTCTTAAAAAGAATAACGATTTCAATAAAGATAGGTTCTGGATATTTTGGGCACATGCTATAAGATCTCTTCAAATATTGTAGTTTAGGTTGGATTGTAAGTATAGAAGAGCGCCTCCTTTTTTAGCTTCAGTGGATCATTGTTCAATATTATTTAAACTTATTTTTACTTCTATGTACATTCATTACTTGTGTCCCTATATAGACAGTGAGCGCAAGTAAAAGTTGATGTGAATTAAAATAAACTTGCATTTAAAATAATAAATTGAATTAAACTCTCTTCATTTCTTTTAATGTCTAACACAATTTAATTAAACCAATATTCATTTTAAAATTATATGGTTTTGACGAAATGTTTTGTCGGCAGTTTGTTATTAAACCATATTGCATTAAACCATATAAATAAAATTTAATAAAAAACGAAGAGCTGCATTAAACCATATAAGTTCATACACAGCTTTTGTTTAGTTTGGTATAAGTAAAATTCAATTTTTAATTTTTAGTACTTCAGTTTTTTACGAGGTTTAAAGATAAATTATTAGACGGCCAAATCTAAAACCTGTAGCCGCTGTTTATGCGCTCCAAATAGAAATTCTCAGTCAATTGACAACACGTTGCTTTTTTTTGATTTTCAAAGCAAATTTATTATACTTAATTGTCTTGCTTACTTATCTGAACTGTCATTTCAAAAAATATTTTAGGATAATTCCTAAATTTAGTTGACCTTTTAAATAAGAAATCAAATAGACTTGTACAATAAAACGCTAAAGCCTTATACGATCTAAACTAAGTGCTTCAGTGCCAGTGACGGAATGAGGTTTAGCATCGTGAAGGAAGGTGTGGGATAGGGTTTTTGGTTTGAGTTGGGGATGATAGGGGTTGGGGGTGGAATATTAACCCCCAGAAACATTTTTTTGGAGAATTGCACTTGTGATAAATATATTTTATTTATGCTTTTATGCGCCTTATTTTCATAGCTAGTAAGTACGTCTAAGTCACTAAACAACCTAAAGTTTGAGTTAGCTAAGTTTACTTTGGTTAACAATTATCGTTAAAAAAAAAGAAACATTTAATATTATTGCAATAGTTTGGTTATTTAAAAATATATTTACACTAGACCTATTACTGAAAGCAAGCATTAAGTAAGAAATTTTTTTTCCTGCTAGTTTATACAAATTTTTTTCTGCAAGGTTTCATTTCCAGCGGGTACAGAACATTTGTTGGACGTCTCGAAAACATCATACGAACTTGTGATGTCTATAAGATTTGTATAAACGTCTTACAAACATCTGTGCCCGCTGGGTTGAAACAAATGATTTATTGATAATTCAAAGTCAGAGCTCTCAGCAAGTTCACACTCGACTAAAATTAATGCCGATGCAAAAAGACTTTGTTTTTTCATTGTTGATTACACATGTTTTTAGATAATCTTTAGTCTACTGAAACTTCTCTCATCACAAGCAGATTTAAAAGGAACAGTCAAATCGATTTTGTAGATTATAGACAAGTTAGAAAAAATAAAATGTAATAATCTATTATTTAGGAATAATTATATAATTAGGAAAACAAAATGTAATTATCTCTATTAAGAGTGGATGTACGTCTTTTATTTGTAGATCAGTCGGCATTAATAATAATAATAATGCATTTTTTGCTGCACACATACAATATAATGTGGTGAGTCTAACACCTGAAAATGTTAAAACTTTGACTGCCTTTGCAAAAATTTTATTATGTTTTTTTTTATTGTTTGTATTTTTTATTTTTATTTTGTTTTTATTTGTTTTCGAAACGATCAAACTTGTTCTTGAAGATATTCACATCGTCAAAATTGATTATCTTTTCTGTTAAATTATTCCATTTGTTAACTATTCTGTTTGTGAAAAAGGTAAATCGTATGAAAGAATGTTTGAACAGTTTTTGTATTTTCTGTGTATGACCTCTTGTTATTGCGTAAAAATTCTAGGAGGATGATTTCATTGAACTTTATCCATATTTTTATTTATTTTATAATATTGAATCATATCACCTCCAGCTCTTCTTATTTTTAAAGTAGTCAAGTTGAATCTTTTCAGTCTATCTTCATAGCAAACACTCTTTAAATCGTGTAGCCTTACGTTGTACTTCTTCAAGTTTGTCAATGTCCTTTTGGTAATAAAGGTTCCATACAGGCGCTGCAAACTCTGAGTGTGGACGAACCAATGACGTATACTATAATTTCATTGTAATTTCATCTAATCGACAAAAAGATTTCTTTATCTGACCAAGCTTTCTAATTGTGTTGAGATGCCTTTTCCATTTGACGTCTTTCGATACCACAACACCAAAATCTCTCTCTAATATAGTTTCTTGCATAAACTAAAACATTTTGATAAATCAAGTTAACATTTTGATGAATCGAGTTAACATTTTGATGAATCGAGTTAACATTTTGATGAATCGAGTTAACATTTTGATGAATCGAGTTAACTGCACATAAAATATTTGTAGTTCAAGTTTCTTTCGCCGATATGCATAATTTTGCATTTTTCTTTATTGAAGTTGATTAGCTATTTTTCGCTTCATTTAACCAGCTTACACAAGTCTTGCTGTTACATTCGACCGTCTTCGACTGTTTTATTGACTGAAATAATTTTTGTGTCATCTGCATATTATTTGCCATAATTAATTATTTTACGTGCTAAATCACTTATATAAATAACAAATAGAAGTGGTCCAATGATCCTTGTCCTTACTCCACTTATTACTTTTTTCCATTTAGAGCTGATTGCGCCGAGAACTACTCTTTGTATTCGTTTGCTCAGAAAACTTATTAAACCAACGTATTAAATGTTCTTGAATTCCATATGATTGTAGTTTTAATTGCTAGAGATATTTGCTTGAGATATTTATGTATGCACATCTTTGAAATTAGAGCCGGTGCAAGTAGGCTTCAAGCGGAGAGAGGGCGTCATACGGGTTTTTGCCCAAAACATTTTTAACACATAAAAACAAATCGAATTGAAATGTTGCAACCAGTTAGTTTCTAGCTTTTTGTTTTTCTCCTTTAAAAAAAAGTGCTTTACCGTTTACAAAATTATTGTAGTTTTATGAACATCTGTCACTGTACAGTAATTTTGATACACCAAACTATGTTAAAAATGTATTGACTATGTACTATGTATGATTATAAGGGATATTTTTTTAAACAAAACGGGGATGTTTTGTTTCCTGCCATAAATGCGGGCAAAGTAGTTATGTAAATGACAGTTTATTGTTACGTAGTTTTCTATTTCCGTTTAAAATAAACGCAGAATTTTGTACTGAGAAACTTATATTTTAGGGGGCGCTTGTCGACTGACTTCAGTACATGTATACAAGGTCATGATTCAAGTTGATAAAGTCAACTGTCTTGTCGTTGCGTTAGGATTAACAAGTCCTTTAAAAACTCCAAGAAATTTAAGCAATAATCTTTGATCATGGCTAAAACTATTAATTATTTTATTGGATTTATTTAATATCTTAAATAGGCTATCAATTTTGGTAAACACCACTTGTGGTGTAACTCCATCCCTTGTGGCGAAAATCCATAGAAACTTACTTTCAAATAGGTCATCAGAATTAGTTTTGACAATTCGTTTTACCATAACAACTTTTTTAGAGTAATGTTTGAAACGAAAGTTTATGGTGATGTACATTCAAATAGGTTTAATCTCCATCAAATTACATTCAATTAGGTTTATTTTTCCCAAACTCCTCAACAACAATAAGCTCACAACAATTCTTTTGAACCCTGTATTGACATTTGTATTATCTACAAGAGGAGTTTGCTTTGATGTTAATCTGATCATACTCTTTCAGAACAATTTTTACTGAAGCAAATAAAAATAAACCTATTAGCAAACTTCGACATATTTTTTTAAATTCTAGTATACCTAACAATCTTCATTGCAAACCATCAAGCTTCATTAAATTTTACTGAGAACTTTTTATTGACTTATACTCATTCTCAGAATCAATTACCTGTCAAAATACCTAGTATTTAAAAGATAAGAATAATCCTGTTCAAAAAAAACAGAAATTCAAAAAAATCAAATACTAATAATTATTTGTAACTATTAATGTAAACTATTAAAAAATCTTGATTCAAAAAGATAGAAAGATTCAAAAAGAGGAAAGCGTCGATTTACTTTATTCCACAAAGTCCTTAGGGAATACTTCTTCTCCAGTATTCTCTTTGTTTTTGACATATCTTGGTTGTTACTTATTAATCTTTTTTCAAAAGCATTTGTTACTTAAATCTTCTTTTCTTATTTTGAATCATAACACAATTTTTGGTTACAATGACAAATAAAACAATTATTAAAAAATCAAAAAATTATTTTCTAAATTAAATAGCTAAAGCTCAAAGTTTTATTAGTTGTCATGACCGACGCTACAGGGGGCCAGGGGGCACAGCGCCTCTCACATCATTGGCGAACCTTCAAAGTATTATATTTTAAAATTGAAGACCTCAGTGGAAAAACCGGGATTGTCACATTTAAAGTTTTAAGAAAGTATTTATTGATCATTAATAAAAGTCTTTATATAAAGCCAAGAAAACTAAAGATCAAATAAATAAAATTTATGTTTTGATTAAATTATTTAAAGTTTAATCATAAATAAAATTTTTATAGTTTTTATTGAAAAAAAAAATAGACTTTTTATATAAAGGGTTTAATTAAAGATCATTAAATACTTTCTCAAAACTTTTTTAATGTGACGACGCCGGTTTCTTCACTAAGGTCTTCAATTATTTATAAACGTATTTTTTTGCGTTAATCTAAAAAGATTAATCGTACTAAACAAAAGGTTACGAACTTAGTCGCAAAGCATTTTAATGAGGTTGAACTTCCATCTGTTTTATATTTCCATAACTTACGCAATTAATAACAGCATATAGTTACGCAACTAATAACAGTCCCTGTTTCCAAAAAAGTTTGCGAAATTTTTTGTAAAACTTTCGCACTTGAAATATTAAAATAAAGCTTCGCGGAGAATAACTTTAAAAAAAATTTTTCTTAATAAAAAGCCGCATCTCGTCTTGAGCGTCTCAAAATGTTTCATCTTGAGCAACTTCACCAAGTACTATATAATTTTAAATAATAAATTTTTTTTTCCCCATATAGGAGAAGATTGCACAAGATGAGTAGGCTCATAAGATGGTATAACCTCTTTTACGTGTAGACTACTGATTTTTTTGCGATTTTTTTTGCTAAATATATTCATACAAGTTCATCGGTGTAATTTATTTTAATTTCTTGGTTGTATTGTTAATACCCTTTCATTGTTTTATTGTTAAAAAAAATTACCACACCCGTTATAATTTTTTATTATTTAATATTTTGTAATTACGTCAGAACGAAACAAGATCATTAAAAATTTATTATATCCTCAATATTTTATGCTTATCTACTGCTAATTCCATGGGTTATATGAGATAATATATGAGCTGTTTGTCGTGCTTTTTAAATTCTTAATAGTACTTGGTGAAATTGCTCAAGATGATATACTTTGAGACGCTCAAGATGAGATGCGACTTTTTATTAAGAAAATCGCGTATTTTTAAAGTTATTCTCGACGAAGCTTTGTTTCGGTATTTCAAGTGCAAAAGATTTTCAAAAAATTTCGCAAACTTTTTTGGGGATAGGAAAGATTTACCAATGCTTCTTTTTTATGGTTGAGATAATTACTTTTTACTTTAGTATAGTCCTTAAAGATAAAATTTTTTTTTATTTTGTGATTGTTTTTTTTTGTTACTTAGAGTTTTTTTGAATACCATTAAAAAAAGCTCATCTTTGGAAACTGGTTTCCTAAGATGAGTTAATTGGGTGTGTTGAAAATAACGCAACTTTCGGTATAAAGATTTTTTTAAATGAACTATTTATTTATATTCTTTGAGAGAAAACACCAAACTATTTTAATCTGCAAAAATAAATATAAACATTATAATATTTCGGCTGCAAAAAACAATGCAAAGTAAATAACTTTCCCTATAAGTAACTTTTCCTATAAGTAAAACAAAAACTTTGAAAACTTTAAGTTTGTATACATCAAGAATTTTTAATTAAGTTGAAACATCTGTTTATAGCTAATAAACTTATCCTTATAAAATTCTTTTTAAAATAATACAATATTTCTAGGGGTTATATATACCCTCGTTCAGTAACGGATCCAGGGGGGTATGGGGGAGGTATGCACCTCCCCACCAGAATCTAAAAGTTCTAAAAACACCTTTAAAATTAAGGGCCTTTTTTTTCAGGAGACGCAAATATAGTACAAAATACAAAAGTATTTTAACATCACCCCCTAATTTAAAAACTTATCTAAGATGTCAACTTTTAAAAATCAAGTATTTTCATTTTATCAAAAAAATGTTTTAAATGTGAAGAGCGCCACAAAATTAATTACGCGCATCGTATTTTTCTGACGGCAAAATAGGCGTTGTAGTTTACTTTTTCTCGTACTGCCTAAGGCAATATTTGCATAATTTATAAAACCGTGTATAAAAGTTCTTGCACAACTCTAGTAATAGAGTTATGTAAGAATTTATTTAAATAAGGTTGGGTTTTATATAAAATGCTATTCAGGAGTAGGTGTAAAGTTTTTTTAGAATGTCTTTTTATTAGCATAGGCTTTGCCAAATTATCCATAATGCTTTGCGATCGCATTTCCGACTATTATTATTTTCATTATTGGTTACTAATATTTGATAAGTTACCTTTTACTAGAAAAGATCCAGTTTTAACTTTTAAAAACTGTAAAAAAATCTTCCCGTTATTGCATTTTTACTGGCCATTATTACTACACACTATTTGCTTAAACCACTTAATAACTTTACTGTTTAAACCTTTATACATAATTTTTTGTACTAAAATATTATGGTCAACGGTATAAAATGCTTTTGATAGGTCAAGAAAAATACCTTATGTGTATTGAGATTTTTCAAAGGATTTAGAGATGCTACATACAAGTTGCATTATGGCATGCTCAGTTAAACTATCTTTTTTGAAACCGAATTGATGTATAGTAGGTTATTGTAGTTAAAATAACTATTAACTATATTTTATATATTATAAAATATAGATTAGATAGAGATGGGGTAACAATTATTGATATTGGATCTGTCGCCTCCCATCGAGCACGGTGACGTACAAAAAACGTACAATGAACTTCAGCCGGAACGTCTCGAACGCGTTCTAAACTGATTCTAGATTAGACACTTAAAGACATCCTTTCAGGACGTTCTAAATAACAGAATCAACAACCAGTATGCTTTATTGATTAAAACAAATAAAACACAAAATTAAAAGTATACACAAGATTAAAGTATATTTCAAATTACAAATATAAAAAATTACATAAAAACTGTTGTCGCGGTTTAGTTTTTCACGGTAACCGACACCTTTTCTATACGGCGGTTTTTTCAAGATCTCCAACCCAGTTTTCTAGTTCATTTTCGGTATTCTTGAGTATGGTCTCTGAAAAATACAATATATATATATATATATATATATATATATATATATATATATATATATATATATATATATATATATATATATATATATATATATATATATATATATATATATATATATAGATATAGATATAGATATATATATAGATATAGATATAGATATATATATAGATATAGATATAGGTATAGATAGATAGATATTATATAGGTAGAACATGCACAAGAGTACTTATACATTAACCACAGGTTTGGTTGGGGCTACAATTTTTGTTTTAAAAGTATAAACACACGCACATGGGCAATTCCACGGCGGAAAATGAAAAAGTAGTCAAATTTTATTCTCTTTTTTTTCAACTTTTAGCAAATGAATATTGGTGTAGACACACAAAAGTTTATTTAAAATATACCTTTATTACTAAAATTAATTTATTTAAGCCATTTTTATGCTTCCGAAAGTTAAGGTTTTTCTCATTGTCACGTGATAAAAAAAGTATCATTGTAAAATGTTATTTTAACCATGAATTTATTTGCATAATCGGCAAATAATTAATTTAGCGTGAAAATGGAACTAACATGTTCAAATGTTGTTGGTCAGATTTTATACTTTATAAAATATATAAAGTAAAACCGGGTCAAACCGCACACTTATCAATAAAAATTAAATAACTTTTTTATTTTTCATCTTTTTTTTATTAGATATGTAATAAAAAAACTACATAGGATAATATAAAAATATGTTAAAAAAATAATAATAAAATTATCGAAAATATTAAATGTAAAGAAAAAATAATTGTGCGGTTTTAGGCGACATTCTGATAAAACCGCACACTTGAGAAAATATTAAAATTTTTAAATTTAACTTTTTTTTAATTCTTTTTTTAACACAATTTATATTTAAGAAACTATTTTAAATTTTTTACACTTTTTTTTTCAACAAAAAAATTTAGTTCCAACAAAATATTTCTTTGGTAAACGTGTTTCTGTGCACAACCGTTCCCGACACATCGAACTTTCGCATTGCAACATTTCTGTGTGTAACTGTACTATATACACTTTTTACTTTTTGCAACTTTTAATCGTTTGGCTGCTGGTACTTAATCTTCATTATTGTTTTTCTGAGGTTGCTCAGCATTGTTATACTCAGGCATTTGAGTACTTAGCATAGAGAGTCTACGCTTTGATTTAAGTTTAGCAACATTCACGGCTTCATTTGTTGCTTTTTATTCATCTTTTTGTTTGAGGAACTCGATTACATTTTTTTCGGTAATACATTTTCTGCCAAGTTTTGACATGTTGCACTGCTTTGATTTCTTAGCATGCGATTGATTTCTGGCTCGAAAAAACTGTTTCAACTCTATCTTGATACTGTTTTTGCAAGGCTCAACACATGCTTGATACCTATCAAAACTTGAAGCTGATGTAGTTGAGAAAGATGGTAATCGGTGTGTGGTTGGAGTAGGTGCTGCGGCGGCTGTTGAAGATGATGAAGCTGTGTCTGAGCAAGATGGTGTAGGTGCTGCGAAGGCTGCTAAAGTTGAAGAAGGTGGATTAAACGTTCGTGTTATAGCTAATGCCTTATGATTTATGTTGTTTTTATTAAGTGGAAATAGCAGTATAGTCGAAACCAGCGATTGCATGCAAGCGTGTAAAATATTTTCCACTCTCGTTCAGCAGTGTGAGCAACGGTGGAAATTTTTTTTATCTAAATTCTTACATTTTGAGTATTTGTAATTCTTTGTAAGATGTTTTTTCTATGCTTTTTTGACATGATAATAAACACCTCTATACAATGGTTGTAGAATATGTGAAGAATGCTCTGGTAGACAAATCAAGATTATGTGGTCTTTTTTGCACAGCAATACCGCTTTTAAAGTTATGTGAGTTGAATGCCCATCTAATACTAAAATATGAATACCACCAATTTGGTCAGTTTTGGGTATAAATACTTCTTTCAGTCATTGAATAAACGTGTTCCATCCAACCTGATTTTGAAATTGAATATTTGGTACCGACTGGACCACCTCTTGTCCAGTTAGGACGAAAGTTTCTTTTGGCTTTGTATATCACAAATGGTGGTGCAAAATGCCCATCAGCGTTGTAGCAATTGTTTACAATATAATGAACTTTTTCATTGTTGCCAGTAAGTTTAAATGCACGTCCCTTTTCGACACACTACGGTTGCTTTGCCTTGATCACCCAAAAAACCTGTTTCATTGCAATTCTAAGTATGCGACCCAAAAGTTATACCAGTCTGTTGATATTGCTTGGCGACGCATTCAAAATAACAATTAATTATTCCTGGCGTACAAGAAGCGGCTCTTTTAGATGCTAAGTTATCTATTTTTCTTGTTGAAGTTTCTTTAGACCATCTCTTCATAAAGGCATAAAACCAGTTTACCAGGCTTGCCATTTTTGAATAAGTGCAATTAATCTTCACGTTTAAGGTTGCATAAAAATTCTAGTATTTCATTTCGGGTTAAACCATAACCCCAGTCACCAAGTAATTGGAACGCATGCAACATCAATCTTTCTGTTTCATTTGAGAGTACGTTGTTGTACCTGAGCCATGGAAGCTTTTGTTGATGTTATTTTTGCGATCTTTGAGCGTTGAGACTGGAACGCTATGTTTGAATGCAGCTTTTCTCAGTGATGTTTTATTTTCTTTCATACCAGTTAATGCGGCTAGTATATCGTCTTCCTTGTATGCTTTTGTTTTTTTAGTTGACATGTTAAAGTGAGTGAATTAAATTGAATTGAGCGATAATTATATTGAGAAATAATATAATAATTGGTTTTTAAAAAGTAAGAGTTTATTATATTAACAAATAACATTATATTTCATTCATAATTTAACTGGAATTAACGCTAAGTTAATAAGATAAAGATTGGCGCTTCGTGACTTGCGAAAAGCTAAGTAATTAATCGAGTATGCGGTTTTATCAGAAAAAAGAGTTTTTTTACTTATTTGATTTTTTATTTAATTTTTTGTTCTAGCTGCATACAAATTATACTATCAGAAGCAAAATTAAATTTCCAACAAGATAGTGCTAAAATTGTTTTTATATCAGTTTCGGTTCAAGCGCAATTTGTTCGCAACGATGAAAAATATTTAAAAAATTTTGACTCGCCGTTGAACTTTGAACTTTGAACTCCCTTTAAAGTTGTATAAAAAAAGAAAAAAATGAAGTTGAATCGACATATAACTTTATCAATTCGAATAGAGGAGAGTTCTGTATTCTATTTTCTGAATCTATTTTTATTTTTTTCATAACCATATCCGTTTAGTTTTTATTTGATAATTTCGATCAGTGTGCGGAATGATGGTGTGCGGTTTGACCCGGTTTTACTCTATATTTCATGAAAATAACAAATGAACTTTTGCAATTTTCATGTAACGTATGTTTACAAAAACATGATAAAGTTTTGTTTTTTTAAAAATTTAGCTAAAAAACTTAAGTTTTTTAATAATATATGCAAAAGAATATTGAATATTACTTTTATACATTTAAAGTTTTGAATAGCGATGCTCAGTTAAAGCACATTTTTATTTTGAATTTGTGTAAACGTACGTTAAAACCACCTGCATTTATTAAAGTTCTGGCGCTTTTTCGTTAAGTTTTTGTTTACAAAATGAATTACGTAATTCTTATTTCGTCTCGTTGGTTTGACAAGGTTCAAAGTGAAACTTTTTATATTAGGAGAATTTAGAATAAAAATCTTTTTTTAATGTAAATTAAAATTATTTATATCGTTTTTTTTTATTTATTTATGTATTCTTTTTTTAGTTGACATATAAATATACATAAATAAACAAAAATAAGAATTATATCAATATTTTTATTTAGACATTAAAAAAAGAAAAGAAAAGAATAATTTGCTATTCTAATTTACTAGGGTCAATCAAAAAGTTCATATAATCAATTTTTTTTATAACAAAGAATAAGCATAGAACAATTACATTAAGAGTGAATCATAAGTAGGCGCCTTGCTTTAAAATAATCTCATTTAAATCTGTTTTCAGTTTTTCCAGTTGCCGTTGCATATGATCATGTGAATGTGACCTTAAGTTTGTCTCCATGGCTTCTTGAACCTCTTCCTTTGTCTGAAAATCCAAATCCTTGCGATAAAATTCAAATGAAGAGAAAGCATATCTGTCCAACAAGTTAAAGTCGGGGCTATATGGAGGTTGAATAAAACGGGTGACTTTTTTCTCAGCAAGAAAGTCTCTGACTGCAGCAGATTCGTGTGACCTGGCATTATCGTGCTGAAGGAGCATTGTGTTCCATGTTACTCTTTTCAAGCCTTTGTTGACAAAATTAGAATGCATATTTGATAGGATAAGCATGTACACTTCTGAATTGACCGATTGTCCATTTGGAAGTACCTCAACATAGGCCTTGCTACCAAATGAGATAGCACAAATCGCCATACTTTTTGCATCAAATTGTGATTGTTTCCTGATATGTTTCGGAACTTCTTCACCCTTTGAAATACAAGCGCAATTACTGCGTTTGCACCCGATCAATCTGTGGTAAATCCACTTCTCATCCACAACATTAGACGTCGTTCAACATTCAATTCATCTCGTGGGATGGTCAGAAATTTTTGCGCAAGTTCAACCCGGTTTTGTTAATTTGCTGGGGTGAGGCCATATGGGATCCATTGTGAACAAATTGATCTTTTCATCAATTTTTTGGTGATTATTGATTGCAAAGCCACTTTCTCTGAATATTGGCGAAGATATTCTTTTATCAAAAAAGCAAATTCAAACGAGTAATTTCTTTTCATATTTTGAAGTGGGATTGAATTTAACACTTGTTGGTGTTTGAGAAACATTACTTGAATGATAAATATCATTGCCATTAATCGAAGAGTAGTTAAATGTGAAGTACGACTCGTCGTCAAGGATTAATTATTTATCGACAAAAATTCAATACAGCCGACCGCACTTCGTTCGAGCTGTCTCTATTTGGTCACAAGTTCTTAATGGAATCTTTTTCTTCTTCTTCTTTGGCCTGATTAAGGACTTTGTTTTTAATGTTTAACTGATATATCCTTGGGTGCACTTAAATTTCCGAGCTGCTTGTATTTGCAATATGCCTTTTTTGTGGTCAAACATTGTTTTAAGTCTTTCGATGTCATAATTTTAGCAATCCTACCACATCCAGGGACTCTCTGGTGCCTGAATTATTTTTAGCGCATCGAATAACCGTATAAATGGTGTTAATAGGAATTTTTCAACAAGAAAGTGATCAGCTGTAAACTTTTTCCCTTTAGATCAATTTTTTAAATAAAACCTGTACAAAAGTTCTCAATTGGCTTCTTGTTTTTCTTTCATTTTTCTCTGCAACTTTAAATTATTTAATTTAAAAAAATCAAGTTTTGTAGAGAATTAAAAATACTACAAACTAGGTAAGATTACAACCATAATATATATAAGCATTTAAGTTGGCACATTTAGCAAGTTTTGAGCTATAGATGGCAAATTGCAAATCTTGAGAACCTTTTTTTTTGATGTCTCTAGTTAACAAAAAATACTTACCCCCCCCCCCCTCCATCCCTCCATGAAAGACCCCTTTGGGACGGCCCTGCATACCAATTTTTGCATCCATTTAAAACAAAGTGATATCCATTTAAAACAATCATGACATTCATTTAAAACATCGTGACAATCAATTAAAACAATCGCGATTTTCAATTAAAACAATCGTGATTTTCAATTAAAACATTTAACGCATGCGTAATTTTAACATTCTATATTATTCAAAAAAAAAGGTTTTATTTTGAAATATATTTTTATCTTTTTTATTCAATTTTTTAAAATTATCTAAAATTTTATTTTATTTAAAAAATAAGGTTTATTTTCCAATTACTGTCGAGGTATGTCATCTGACCTATAACACGCTTCGAAAAAGCTTTCGCAGTGAGTGTAATAGTTCGATAAGTTAACATAAGGAATAGATAAGCATGTCTCACGCATTCTTGTAATTAGTTTATTTCTTCCAGCTGAGACCGTATTTCTTCGCACGTTATTCTTAAGATAAAAAATCTTCACACGGGTTCAAGAATTGCGAATATGGTGGCAAATATTTTATTTTAATGTTCTGAGTCCTCATCTTAACACTATGATAGATTCTGACATTATCCATCACCAGGGTGAATTCTTCCTTTGTCCCCAAAACTCGTACAACTTAATCAATATATTCTTAAAACAAAACTGTGTTGACTGACACACTGACAGCTTCGCAGTGAATAATATTCATATCATTGACGGCCAATATCATCGAAACGTTACGCTGCCTAGGGCAAATAATCGGGTTTGGTGTTACTCCTTTTCTTGCCAATGAATGACGACAAAACATGTGTAAATTAAATGGAGTTTCATCAACAAAAAAACAACAATATTTCGATGGCGATAAATAGGCGAGATTGAAGTATACCACCTAATATATTCAATTTCAAGATTTTTTACATCCATGTTGTTTCTTATTTCATAAATTGGTGGAGTAATTTTATATGTGTATCCAAGATTGGTCACCCATCTCCCGGCAGTTGTTACCGATACATTTATATTTAAAGCATATTTAATTTCAATTATATTTGTCGTTGTATTATCGTTTATAAGCTCTTCAATTCTTCTTCTAATCTCTTCATAATAAATAACGCGACGAGCGCCACCACTAGAGCCAGGAAGTGTTGAATTCGTTCAATCGTACCTTCTTAAAATTGATTGTAGTTCATCTGAGGGTTTACTTTCTCAAACTCATGTATCCAATCCACCTCACCAGCCATTAGTAGGTTCTCTAAGCGTTCTTTTGGAGTCAAAAATAGTAGAACAGAGTTTCAAGCCACAATGGTTTGTTAAGTGGCCTTTTTTACATTATGATGAGGCAAAGGACGCAGTATTCTGCCATACAAGTATTGAAGCCTTAACAAACCATGTATTGAAGCTTAAACGAATTACTGCTAAGAAACCCGAGGTAGTATTTGTAAGTATTTTTCTATACTGTTTGTATATATAACATTGCAATTAGGCTAAAACAGTTGACATAAACAAATCATCCTTTTTTACAGACCCTGTAAAAAACTATTTTACTTTTAAAAATATCTTTGAATTCATAAACCGTTCATGAATTTCACCGTTGTGGCAGGTGGTGGTTGGCTTCTCTAATTGGAAAGATACTACAGTATTGTTCAGGAGCCACGAACCGAGTTCTTTCTACAAAAAAGCAGTCATGGTGGCGGTAACTATTCCTTCTACAACAAACACGAGAATCCCTTCAAAGCAACACGAGAGAAATTATGGCTGAGCTCCAGTCTTCTCCTTTTCTGACCATTATGATAGACGAAACTACTAATTCATCCAACATAAAGCAAGTTACATGTATCGTAAGACACATAACTGAAGAACTGGAAGTGCATGAATATAAATAAATTCACCGGACCATTCCTATAATGAGTGCTACGTCCCTGTATATATATATATATATATATATATATATATATATATATATATATATATATATATATATATATATATATATATATATATATATATATATATATATATATATATATATATATATATATATTCCTATAGTAATGATCTAAAACTTATCGTTTTTATAAAAAATCGTACTTAACAACTCTATGACATCTAACAAGGCAAAATTGAGGTCAGATTATGCCAAAACGCATTAATTTAATTGAGGAAACTGATTAAATTTATTGTTTTAAAAAACCCACAAAAACGCAAGTTAAAAGACTAGAATGTTGTTCAAAACATTCTGAATATTTTTATTTTAGTTTTTTTAAAAATAAAAACATTCTGATTTTATTTTTATTTTTTACTGTAAAGCATGCGTGAAGTCCCAGTGGGCACGGGACCTAAAAAAAACGTCTTTTGAACCTTTAAAAGACATTTAAAACGTTCAAAAGACGTTTAAAAGACGTCTTTTTTGCATCCTGTGCCACTGGGGGTGTTGCTATATCGACTATCTTATAGCCTGCTGCTACGAGAGAGTGTTGCTACATCGATATCTTATTGCCATTTTTTTTTTAATGATACCGTAAACCTGGGGTAAAGTAAACTGTTTTCGAAATTTAAAGGAAAATTATTCAGAAAAAAAAACCTAACATTTTCAAAATTTATACCATTTAAAAAACCTAACGTTTTCAAAATTTATACCATTTAAAGTATTAGGTACAACATGAAATAAAGTACTAAGATTAAAAATTATTATTACAACACTAAATAAATTTTCAAAAAAAACATGTTTACTACTTCACTTTGGTAAACTAGTGAACATGTTTTTTTGGTGAACTACTTCTAAAGTAAAATCTTTAACTCGTCTGTGTTTTTTAATTTTGATAAATTATTTTTTTATTTTGATTTTTGCCTTGTGGTTGAACTTTTTTTTAAAGTCTTTATTTTCTTCATCGTTTAATCTTTTAAACGCATCTTCTGATGTAAGACACTCGCCTCCATAGTGTCTTTTTATTTTTTTCGTAGGTCGCTTGTTGTATGCACAAACATCACCCTTGTGGCCATTAACTTTTTTTTCACTACTTCTCTTTTAGTTTTATTTTATTTAAAATAATCTACATTTAATATTAATAGATGATTTAATTTTTCATTGTTTAAGTCTTTGTCTACTGATCTTATAGTTTTGTGGGAATTGTATATGTTTTTTGACTTCGCAACAAAAAAATTTTCACAAGCTTTGTTTTGATCATAGCTGTTGGTGTTAAAACAGATGTTTTGAGAGGTGTTGTTGTCACAATTATTTGTTTTCTGAGAAAAAGGGTGTTTATAGATTTCGGAAGGAGTTAACTTGTCAGATGATATAGTAGATGGATCAAAGAGAAAAATTCCAGTTTTGACAAATGATTTT
>NC_088928.1:29497500-29652500 GCF_038396675.1 Hydra vulgaris | reverse complement strand
ATATATATATAATATGTAGATATATATATATATGTATATAAATATATAATATGCATATATATATAATATGTATATATATATAATATATATAACATATATAAATATATATATAAATATATATGGCGCATTTGCCATAAGGCAAATCTAGGCAACTGCTTAGGGGCATCAACCATAAAGCGGTGCTTAGTTTTTTACTTTCTTTGAAAAATTTTGTCAGACATTTTTTTATAATACGATCAGAATTAATTTCGAATTTATCTGAATTTTTAAAACTATTTCTATGACTAGTTTAAAATAAACAATGAAGATTTATAGCAACAATAGGTATGAGTGTCTTTAAGCAAGTAACCTTAATGCAAAAACTCATGTTACATAATTTAATAGTCCTTACATAATATAAACTTGATTGAATTACTACTTTTAGAGTAAATTTTTGCTCTTAATTAAATCAATAAATAATAATAAAAAAGATAATTAGTTTTTTCTGTAGAACTGTTTAAACTTAAGAATTATAGGGCAACAACTATTCACATATATATATATATATATATATATATATATATATATATTATATATATATATATATATATATATGTGAATAGTATATATATATATATATATATATATATATATATATATATATATATATAATATATATATATATATATATATATATATATATAAATATATATATATATTTAAAAACTTTTTACTTTTACTTTTTAATTCACAAAATTACCACTTAAATATTTTTATATTAAACTTTCATAACTATTTCATAATAAATAAAGTTTTATGCTAAATAAAGTTTAATTAATATTTTTCTTATTCTTATTACTGGTCTCAAAATTCTGTTTGGATGACGATGGTGAGATTTAAGAATACATTTTAATTGTTTTGTCTAACAAGGAAATAAAATACAACTAACCAAGCATCCCATTTTACAAAAATAGAGTAGTGTCTTCCATCTTGTGTAACTTAGGTGTCACTGAAGATTCTGACCAATGGGCACAATAAAACTTCATTGAATCAGAAATATAACACAATGCATAATTTACGCATATGTAAGAATCTTATTATACAGTATAATATACCAAGTTTGGACATATTCATTATACTTTATCTTATTTTAAAGTGATATGCAATACTTGTGGACATTATTTTGAACTATTAATATATGTATTATAATTACTTTTTCTAATATTGATCAACATGTAGTAGTATACATTAGATACTGCAACATTTCGTCTATGGTGATTATGGTTGTTGTTTCAACTTTTTTCGGTATAAAAATATACTTCTAAACTTAAGACTTTGCCCTGATATAATAAAGTTTTTTCTCTTTGCAATTATATAATACGATTATAAAAGAGAAAAAATTTTTATCAGGGTGTAATCATATATGACTATATTCTGTTATAATAAAGTGTGTTTTATTCATACTTAAGCATAGGAGCAGAAGTTTATTTTTATATAGAAAAAAAAGATGAAACAACAACCAAAAAATTGCAATAGAGGAAATATCGTTAGGAAATTAAAAGAAAACCTTCAATTTCCACGGTTAGAAATTGAGAAAATCCATTTAAAAAAAATAAACAAGTTGCCGACTTAAACTAAAATAGCATTCAAGGAAACTGAAACTTTTGTCAAATATTAATTGCAAAAAAGAAAAGATATAGTCGGAAGTTTATTTTAGACCTATTTCTGGCACATTTTGTTAATTTCGTTCGCCCTACATGTTTTTTAGTGCCAAAAAATGGGGGTGGCGGCAACTGGGAGTTTGACCCTATGCATATGTTAATAGCAATGTCAAATATATATCACGCAAAAGTAAAACATTTTAATGAGGACAACGTCATTTTTACGGCAACATTTAGTTCTAAAAACTTTTATGACACTAGGTGTTTCGATTTTAGGTATAAATTTGATGCATTAAAAAAAAATTTCTTGAAGACTTTATACACCAAAGTAGGAACTTAATGATGCAGTTGTATCGTCGCTTATCATTCGATTGTGTTTTTGACAACATTTACAAATACCATGATTTAACTCCTGTAAATATTTTAAATACCATTACTATGACTAAAGATAATATTGTCGGAAAAAAACCGACATGAGTAAATATCATTCATAAAATATACAAATTAAAATTTTGTAAAAAAAAAAAGAACATCAATCGAAACTGCTAACGGTGATAACTTCATTTTGTTTAAATGTTTTTTAACCTGCAAAAACAAAAACAAAAAGTGCAGGAACCGTTTAAGAAGTAATCGTATGATTGTCGGTCGAGATCAGTATATACACTTCTTTCCAAGGCCAAGGCAATTGACCATCTAGAAACAATTCAGTGTCAACATTTACAAATCATTCCCCGCATTGAACTTAATGACTAAAAATACCAGTGTCTTGCATCATGCCGCTGCCATCTAGTGGACTCTGTTGATAATCTAATAAATAAGAAAAAAAAAATCCTTAAAACTAATGCACAATACAATAAGCCATAAAAACATATTTACATACACTTACTTATAGATTGTTGCGGCCTTCTCTGGTTTCTTTTATCGATCAAACCACCCAGAGATATCCGTTTATCACTTACATCGTCGCCTAGTTTTTCCTCATCGCCGCGTCTTTTTAAGCAAGCAGCTTTAGGATTTAGATTACGCTCTTAAAATTTAAATTACAAAAACAAGTATTATTTTAAATACTCCACATTGATATATTTGCACAAATAAACACATTCAATATCATTAAAATACCTCGTACTTGAGACTCGAGTGAATTTATAATGGTAACGGCTTGATGCAAGACAGTTAACTAAAAACGAACTTTATTGTTAATGACTTACAAATGCTGCTTACATTCAAAATAACAAAAATTTGTAAACCTGAAACAACAACAGTAAATTCACGATAGAAACAGTAAAAAAAAAAATTAATTTTATTATTTAATGAATTATTCGTTTTATTGATTTTAATAGCAATTCGAACATTTAAAATTTTAAAACAACTATAACAACAACCTTAGTTTGTGGATTTTCATTTTTTAAATGTAGAGAGCACATGCGCCCAAGCTCTTTAAAAGCTTCATTAATATCACGAACACGTACTCTAGAATAAATTTAAAAGTTAGTTTAAAATACTGATAATAAACTTGAAAAACATTTTACGTATAAAATAATTTAAAAATACCTTTCCCTGGCATTATTAGCGTGTCTTCTCTCAGATTCTCGAAGGTATTTAGGCTCTGAATCGTCATCACCACTCATTTCAATAATATCAGAGTCATCTAACTTATGTCGTTTTTTAGCTTTACTTTCACCTTTGTTTTTCTTTTTTCCTAATTCTATATATATATATATATATATATATATATATATATATATATATACACACACACACATATATATACATATATATATACACACACACATATACACACACACACACAGATATATATATATATATATATATATATATATATATATATCTAATATATATATATAATCGTCATCACCACTCATTTCAATAATATCAGAGTCATCTAACTTATGTCATTTTTTAGCTTTACTTTCACCTTTGTTTTTCTTTTTTCCTAATTCTATATATATATATATATATATATATATATATATATATATATATATATATATATATATATATATATATATATATATATATATATATATATATATATATATATATATACACACACACACATATATATACATATATATATACACACACACATATACACACACACACAGATATATATATATATATATATATATATATATATATATATATATATATATATATATATATATATATATATATATATATATATATATATATATATATATAGATCACCCAATGAGCAAAAAAATTAATTTTTTGAACTTATTAAAATGTTTAAAGTATATGTTTCGAGCAATTAATTTAAAAAAACCAGAACATTATCAATGAAGTACACTACAATTGTGTCATATTGATTATCTTTTTACTTTCAACTGTAAAAGCTAAGCAAAAGATTCTTTTTTACAAATAGAATATATTAATAATTTTAATATGTAATGTAATTCTTAATATAATGGTGCTATATATCTAGTGCTACGGTGAGAGAGCAGTTTTCGATCGAAACAAAATTTAACATTAATCTTAAGATAAAATTTTTATTTCGAAAGTATAAAAATATTACAGCAACGCAATAAGCTTTTCTGTCTTTTTTCAATTAGGATGACAACCACATGCCACATCTTTTAATTTTACATTTTTTATTATATCATCTTCAATGGTTTTCAATTCTTTAATTTTTTGCAAGTTGCTGATAAAATCACTTTAAACTAGCGTTTTAACTAGAAACAAAATATAGTCAAAATTTTTCTCACATTTCAACCAAACAGCTAGATTTCAAATTAACAAAAGGTTACTAGACCTGGAATGTAGCAACCTGAAATGATTTTTCATAATTTGAATGAATCGGAACCTACTTGATACTTTCCCATTTTTTTAAAAAAAAAAAGAGTTATATATAAGCTTTACATATAGAGATAATTTATAAGATCATCATAAGGTTTACCTTATATATAGGGAGAGATAATATGATCATCATAAGGTCTACCTTATTAAACCAATAAAATTTGATACACTATTTTTATACACATCAGTAAAACACAGTTTATAGCATATTAAATTGTGATTTTTTTAAAGATAAAAAAAAGTTTTGCAATTTGTTCAGGACCATAAAATGATTATAAATACTTTCAAATGGCTATTCTTTAAATATTTAGAATTTTTCTTAAACTGTAACACGTTTAAATGACAACGAACTAGAGATTTTGTAGTTGAGATTTTACTGCACATTTTAAACACTTATGAAAATCATATTTCACTGCTTTTTGTAAATGGAATTTTTTGTTGCAAAATAAGCAAAAAAAAAAAAAAAAAAATTGATTTCGAAATAAAGGCATTTTTTTACTTTACATTGCATTTATTTACAATATGTGTGATAAAAACTAAAATATTATGACAAAAATTTTTTTTTAATTCCCTGAACCATTCCAAAGTTTAAAGGATGAAAAAAAGAACTATTTTAGTTGGAAAAAACAAAGCACTTTTAAACTTCCTGTTATTGATCGTATTTGTTTTTTATTGTTTCGCATTCTTTTCAGCGCTATAAAATTAAAAATTAGAAAATGAATTGAAAAGTATAAAATTAAAAAATATTAGTAGAAAAGTATATTTTTTTCCTGATCATAAAAACGAAAGAATACTTTGAAACAAAAACTAAAGAATATTTTGAAAACTATTGAATTGTTAAGCGCCTACATTTTTATAATATATTCGCGATGATAAGAATCAATATCACTATATCTATGACCATACAAACAAAACAAAAAACTGTTTTTAGGTTTTTTTGTTTAGTTTAGGGCCGGAACGAGAATTATATTTATGTAATTTTTTACTTTCAAGATTTGAAAGTGAAAGCCTGCACCTCAACATCGTGGCTACATAATATACATTTAACCTATTTCATTAATTTCAATTATTAATATATATAACCTTTAATTAATGTATATATAACCTATTTCATTAATTTCAATTATTAATATATATAACCTTTAATTAATGTATATATAACCTATTTCATTAATTTCATTCTTGTTTCATTTAAATCTAATGTTGTTTTTATTTGCTTCTTATAATGCTATTTATTGAAAGTTTTAACCTGCATAATATTTATATTCAAAATTATTTCTTTGTTTTCTATTTTTCCATTTAGGTTAAAATTGAAATATTTACTGTATTAGACATGCTAAACTTTTTAATTATTTAAAATTTAAAAATGAGATTATTCTCAAAGGCAGGTAACATTTTTTTGAAAAAAGAGCTAGTTTGTTGCGCAAAATTGGATAGCAACTCTTTTTGCACCACAATATTCCTTATCTTCTAGAAATCCTTACATAATTGATTACTGAAATAATATCACATTGTGTTTGTTAAGAATTGCGTATTTTTTACCTAAGTTTACCTATAGTTCTTCATTGCTCTGTAGGACAATGATTTTTTGATTTTAATTTACAGTCTGTGTAACATGTCAAAAAAAAAAAAAAAAGGTAAAAAATAAATTCTGGCATTCCGGCCTGAAATTTTGTGATTCCCGCCGGAACCGGAATAACCTAAGTCACAAATTACGGCCGGAACGGAATTCCGGTACATCCCTAGTTTTGTTCAACAAATTTATATATTTTTAACTAATTTGATTAGAAAGTTAAAAATAAAAAATCATTTAAAACTGCTACTAAAACAAACAACTTAAGCTTTTTATCAACGCAACCGTGCGAGAACAAATGCAAGATTAGTTTATATATATATATATATATATATATATATATATATATATATATATATATATATATAGAACTCAATCCTTTGAGGTTTCAATAACTTAAAACCTCAAGGGATCTCAAAATGTGTTTGAACATCAAGAGTTTTCGAATTATAGGAGCTCAATCCTAAATATTAAACCCTAAAATGACCGAAGAATTGTCTAATTTAAATAGTATTTCAAATTGTAAGAGTTCGAATTACAACAGTTCAACTGTATATACAAATATATTCAACTGAAAATAATCAACGACATTTTTTGTTCTTTTTTTTCTTTTATTGTATCTTCTGGTTTACTTTTTGAAATCAACACGTGGTTTTTTATGATTTTATTTGATAATTAAATTTGAGGAAAATTTTTTTTAAGGTAATTAGGTGAAATTTTTATTCACTAAAATATTCTGGAATTAAAAATCTTCATGTATGGTTTATACAATAAAATTATAAAATAGATTATTTATAAGGTGTCCAGTTTCGTGTTATTAGCCGGTCAGGTAGCAACAAAACACGCATTTTTTTGTTAAAATAGATAATATTTTACCTAGCAAATTTTGAGGAGTGGATATGTGTGAATTAATACTATTATCAATTGGTGAATCGATTGGTGCATTTTGCAATTGGTCCGTAAGAGTAGGAGGATAACGAGTGTGAATGTATGGACGCGTCAAAGAGCTTTCTGCGTGATTTTTTAATACCCATATTGCGTCATCCAAAGTTTCTTGCATCCGATTCTTAAATGAATAAGTCAAGCACCGTATTACCTTTAATAAATAATGTAAACTATAACCACATAATTAAATAGAAAATAATTACCATTTGCTGTATATTGTCAAATGATGCAGGATTGGTATTTGTTGACAAAGGGGCATTAGTACGATTACTTATGAGAGGAGGTGGAGAGGCTACAGGAGAAGAAGGGTTCGAAGGAAAGCTTGCTGTGGAGTTCGTTTCATTTGAATACATCTATAAAACACATCAAAGAAATCGCAAACCTTCGTCAGAAAATACGGCGATAATATTAGTAATACTACCTGCAGAATGTACTATGTAATATTCGGAATCAAAATTGCCGTAAATGCAATATTCAGATTAGCAAGCATCAAAACTTAAAAGCTTACCGAAGCAAGCGCTTTACCGAGCGATTCGCCAGGTTGAGAAGTACAATGAGTGGATTCATTTCCACGAGGAAGTGCTGAAATAATTTTTTTTTCAGAATAAATTTTTTTACATTAGTACGTGATCATTATGTAACAATTTAATTCTTACTGTCGTTATAGCTTGATGTTGCAACAAATTGGCTCGAGGATGTATTTAAAGAAGATGAACCGTGCTGTCTAAATGAAGACATTGGAGGTAGCGACGGAGGAAGACGAGAATCACTAAGTTCCATTGTTGAGTACTAATTTAAAAAACAGCAAACATGCGATATATTATACAAAAAATATACTTATATAAAAGATCGTTTACATATATTTTAAGTCAATCAAATAATAAATATTACACTTACAAACTCTGGAGGTAACGTTGAATAGGGTCCTGTCATGGTATGTGGTCTGACGCTTGTCATATGATGACCCCAAGGATCAGGCGAACCATGTTCTAATCAAAACAGAATTTGCAAGTTTCAATAGAGTTATACCATAGCAACTAACTTTGAATAAAATATAAAAAAAACATATATATTACCTAAATAATAGTCATTGCCATAAATTCCACCTTTAGGTGAAGAATAAGGAAGCGATGGATCACCGGGTATAATATCTTCAGAAGTTGGCGAATAAACCTAAAATAAGAGCATTTAATAATATTTATGAAATATAAAGCCAAAATATTTTAGTTTAGATGGTATTAATAGAAAGCAGTCTTTTTTAGCTTTTAGTTAAAAATACTCAATACACCATCTAGTATATGGTACACACTGCAACTAATATAAATGTATTACAATCTTACAAAAATAGTCGACCAGTAATCCATTGCACGTTCAATGTGGTCATGAATAATGTTAGTCGCGTGCATATTAAAATGATTTTATTTATGAAGAAAGTATAATTACAATAAAATTAACCACAAGTTTTTAAAAGACCAATATGACATCACGTATTAAACTTACAAAATAAGAATTTGAAAAATGGTTAAGCTTCTGGTTTCCATTTACAAACGACATTCTAATTTGTTATTTTTCTATCTTTTTAATTTTTTTGGTGCCTTAAAACAAGATAAAAATAAAAACTTTCTTTAGTAAAAGATTAAACAAGAATATCTTTTCACAAAAGAAAAAAAAGAGTTTCTACGACTTTACCAACGTGATAATAACGCACTGGAAAATGAATCTATTTGTAGACAACAAAGCTCCATAAACTTTCTTTTATTAAATCATTTGAACTCTTCAAGAACAAAAGAAGGATTTTGTATTTAGGCATAACTAAAGGAAATTATTTTTAAATAAGAATCGCCGCTACACGTGAGCTAAAATAATGCACACAAAAACAAAAAAAAGCAGGTGTTACAGATAAAACAAAAATAAAACTTTATTGTAATCGTCACGATTTAACTTTTATATGATGAAAGAAATAAGTTAAAACACACTAGAGAAAAACCAACGATTTCCGGCATTCGTTTATTTCTTTTTCAGTATAAAAATTGATAACTTTCTGTAGCGTAAGGAAAAATTGGAAAAACTCAAACTAATCTAAACTAAAACTAGATCACTAAATTAAATTTTTTTTTTTTTTATATAAACCGAAAATATGAGTAGGTATCTTAGAATTTTAAAAATGAAAATATAATTTGCAAATGTAAAAGATTTTCTTAAAATACTCATAAACGTTTAACTCCTGAAAAATTTCTGTATTATAGCTAATAAGAATATTGAGAAGATGAAAACACATTTTCATAAAAATATCTGGGATAAAATTATAAAAAACAAATTAATTTAATGCTAAAAAATATTTTTAAAAACTCGTTATTTTTATCCATAGTACCCGTCATTTGTGAAATGGGATGAACATAAAATTAAGAAAAAAATACTTCATGCTTTTTATTAGTAAATATATTTTAAAACTTTATTATTTCATTAGAAATTTTTAAACTATATTATAAAACATCGTTGAAAGTAAAATTTTTTATAAATTACCATTTTCCATTTATTAGTTTTTTGAACTTTAATTATTTAGTTTTAAATGTTGATTTCTCTTTTACAATAAAATATTGGTGCGTTCAGGAAAAATAATTACGTTTCTATGTTAATATTCTCTTAACTTAAGAATATTGCCATAGAATATTGTTTTCATCTTTTTCTAAGTTGCGAACAAAAATGAAGTTGCTTTAAACATAACTTTTTTAAACAAATTTAAACAGTTAGGGAAGTAAGTAAATTTCTAATAAAACACTTGTATTACGTCTTGATACGGACGTACTAGGGCACGTATAGTTTTATAAAAATGTATTTACTATAAAGTGCCGAGAAAACAAAAAAGCCAACATTTAATGCTGATGCTACACATCTCGATTTGAAAAATAACGCTAACTTTGTTATCTAGATTTACAAATTTACAATTCTAAAAAAAGCAGATTTATGTAAAACTATCCAAGTAAAAAACACATTAAAGGTAATCAACGACGCAGCTAGCGTCGAAATGTCATTGATTAAAATTAACGACTCGTTTACGAAGCCAGTACATAAGACACTAAATGTGTTTCATTTAGTAAAAACTGTGATAAGTTATAATATTATTTTTTTCTTCATTTTATTAATTTTTTTGCGGTTTTGATAAAAATAGATTTTAATTACACAGCAGAAATTTAATAATTATTATTTATAGGTAGCTCGTAACATGAACAATATAAGCATTTTTAAAAATTGCACGTAAAACATTTATCTTTAAAAAAAATGAAGGGAGTTAAGATTATTTCGCCTTAAGTTCCCCATTTTAGCTTACAATGAACTCTTGATAGCTGTTACTAAATGACAAGTACTGTGGCAACCCACCAAAGACGCATTAGAAACTCCTAGTGATCGTTACTTGCCTTTATATAAAATCTTAATACTTAACATGCTTAACCTTGATTTATAAATAAAACAATTCTTTTAACCATTATTAAAAAAAATAAACGTGGCCAGTCATCAAAATATCTGATTTATACATTTATTTACACCTTTAAAGGTAAAAAAATAGTTTCCAATTTTTTTTTTTTAAAAAACTGGTACACGTTTAATATTACATCAACACGTTGAAAGATTTAAACATGATTTCAACCGGTTGTCTTATCATGTCATAGTAAGCTATGGTTTTAAATACATTAATTTAAATAAAAAAATTATATATTATGAGTTAAACAGAATTTTTTTTGTGTTTGATGTCAAAAATCAAATACGCACTCAATTATAAAATTTTTACTTTAGAATTAGAATAGTAGCAATAATAGAATTAGCATTGTAAAATTAGAAGATTAGGATGATTAACCATTTTAGCATATGTTACTAACAAAAATTTTTTATTATAGACAAAAAATTAAATTGTTAAATAATAAATTGAATGATTACAAAACTACGACTCTTTAACATTTACGCTGCTGTTGAAACAAAAATGTCATTTTGTTGACGAACTTTATTATACAAAAAACATTTTCTTACTTCTAGAAATTCACGATAAAATTTTTTTTATTAAAAATGTAACAATATTGGTTTTAGTAAAATTTTAAATTAATTGCACCCTAGGACGTCAGAGAAGGCGCAAAAGAAGCATATGTACCCAGGGCACCAAGTTAATACGACGCCATAAATCGAAAGACAAAAAAAAATAATTATAGAAGTGCTAAAATTATAAAAATTATTATTATTTTTATTGTTTTTAATCTATTGTTTATTCCTAGTAACCCCTATCAACCGCTTTCCCTCGCCCTCGTACGCATTATTTTATTTAAAATCAAACTCACTAACGCATAAACTTTTCAAAACCTTAAAAACAAAAAAAACTTATAATTCGACAAATCTGTTAGATATCACAATATTGATTTTTTAAACTCGTGAAATTCAATGCTTTTGTTTTTAAAAAAAGGAATTTTACGAGAGATAAGACATAATATAATAATATCTATAATTTTCTGAGCTTCTTTGAGTTAATTAATTAGTACTTTTCAGTCTGTTTAATGTTTTTTTTTTCATCCCATTAGTTCCGTGTAAAATTGTATAAATTAACATCGCTATCCTAAACATGATACCAATTATCAAAAACCTATTCTTCCGATAGATAATAAATGCAAATTATTATATATATAATATATAATACATAATAATACAATATATTATAGATGCAAAAATGTTATTTTTAAAGATAATTTTTTTATAACTTCTAACGTTAGCGCGGTCTAGTGGATTCCGCCTCGGGCTAGTAAACCGAAGTTCGCCTTCGGTATCGATATTTGCTTTCTTTTCTAGTAAGTGCACAAAAGTTATTTTTTTGTTGCTGCACACTTTTTTGCACTAACTAAATAAAATTCTTACCATATAAAGTCAAAGCGCAGAATGTGCACTGCTCATACACGGCTGTTTCAAAGTGAGCTTTACGGTTTCTTGTTTTTTTTTTTTTTTTCAAATAATCGCTTAATAGGTGTTACTAAAACTTTTTAAACTTCTTAAATAATAAAGATAATTTTGTTCTTTAAAAAGAACATAAACACCAATAAAATGTTTTACCATATGACATTAAATGAATGATTAAAATTTTCTTCAATTTATGATAAAATGCGCCAAATGAAAAGCTTGGCTAAATTTGTTGTCACTTTTTATCCACAAAAAAAAATTGAAAAAGTATATTTTAGATATTTATTATTAAATATAATACATAATAACACAATATATTATAGATGCAAAAATGTTATTTTTAAAGATAATTTTTTTATAACTTCTAACGTTAGTGCTAGTGTTCGGCAAAATCAAATATACGTCAAACCTTTAAAGATTTGAATTTGAACTGTTCTTTGAGGGGATAGATTTGAATTTGATTTGACAAATATCTGGAGGATTTGGATTTGATTTTCAAATATTCACTTTGTTCTCAATTTTTGCGTTTGAAAAAAAAACGCCAAATTTTACAGGCCCGCAAACATATATATCACTTTATTCCGGGGTCTTTGCAGTGGTTTCCGGAATGGCGGTCGCCTTTCAAGAACGGAAAAAAAAAAAAAAAAAAAAAGAGTTTTTAATTAAAGTTTGTTAATATTAAAGAGAAAGTAAAGAGCATAGAGAAAGAAAAAAAGAAAAGAAATGTAAACAAAGTACAAAGAAAAAACGTAGAAAAAAATATATGTAGAAATCAAAAGAAAAAATTGCAAATACAATTTAACCACAATAAAAATGGAAAAAGTAAAACAATAACGAATCGAAAAACATTCATTGAAAGAAACAATCATTCGAAAAAAGAAAATAATAAAAAAATATAATAATGGCTTGCTTGAAAGCAAAGAATTTTTTTTTTTAATTTTATTAATTTTCTGTGCGTTTTTGTATATTGTCTTGTATGTTTGTCTATTGTTTGTATTTTCCGTCGTGTATTCAAATTCAAATTTATTTTAATATTCGTTATTCTTATTTTCATTAATTATTTTTCATTATAATAGTTGCTATATGTCATTGTTTACTTTTACGTTTTATCAGTTTTAACTGTTTGTAACTGTCTAACTTTGTTTATGTAGCTATTGTATTTATAAAGACAAGTGACTTATATATAATTATTATTATTGTTATCATTATTATTAATATTATTTTTATTATTTAAACCATTATTATTTTAATCATTTTCATTAGGTGTTTACTTAATATTAGCATATTTACTATTTGTAAACAACCTTGAAATGTATCTATTTCAGAAATATATATTACATTCCTAATTATGTCGGATAATCCAGAACCCGAATCTTTTTCTGTTACAAAAACCACCAAACGTTCACAATCAATTGTATGGGATCATTTCACAGTTGATGAGCATGACAAAACCAAGGCCATATGCCAGCATTGTCCAAAGCACAAGAACAAGTATGCTTACAATAAAGGTGGGACAACAAATCTAATGAACCATTTAAATTCTCAACACAAAAGCAAATTACTTGGGGACAGAGAACCAAAGCAACGACGTTTAGATGACATGATAATGACACCAATCGTTTATTCTCCAGATCTATTCAATGAATACTTAGTTAGCTGGATTGTCAAGAATGATCAATCATTTAATGAGGTAGAGTCCAGCCACTTTCGTAAACTACTCACTCTACTGAAACCAAATTTGTCAATCATGAGTGCGCGCCAATTAAAACGCCAGATAATGGACACTTACAACACCAAAAAACAATTGCTAAAGACCCTTTTTTTGAATCTTGACTCAAAGGTTTCATTCACCACTGACTGCTGGACATCACCCAACAACATTGCTTTTATGGGCATAACGGCTCATTACATTGACAAAGACTGGAACCTACATGCCAAAACTCTTGATTTCAAATCCTTGCCTGATTCCCATTCAGGTTCAAATTTATCTAATGCATTCTTGTCAGTTTTGATTGAATTCGGTCTTACAAGCAAAGGAATGGGCATTACCTTAGATAATGCTTCCAATAATAATTCATTTATGGATATTTTAAATTCCAAGTACGAAATTAAAACCACCTTTGAGCATATCCGGTGTTTTGCTCATGTGCTGAATTTGGGCGCGCAAGCAGGTTTGGATGTTTTGAAAGATGATCTTGTAAAACTTAGAACAGGAATTAAAAAAATCCGATCCAGTCCTCAATCATATTCTAGGTTCAAAGGTTTCCAGCAATCAAATTGCACCTTAAAACCAATACTTGATGTCCCTACAAGATGGAACTCAACAGCTGATATGCTTAAACAAGCAATGGAATTAAAAGTTGGTTTCATTGCGTATTTTTGCGATTTTGACTCAACTGCAAACAATCCAGACTGTTGTCTATCAATTTCAGCAGATGTTTGGAACAGGTTTGAAACAATTGTTTTGTATCTTGAACCATTCAAGGAATTTACCCAGCTCATTAGTGGTGATTCATATTCCACATTGTCTTTGGTGGTTCCTCTCTTCAATATTCTTTTGGATCACATTACTGAATGGATGACCACAAAAACCAACCCTGAAGATAATCTACACCGCTCTACAGTTGCAGCGCTCGCAAAAATTTCAAAATATTATAATTTGACTAGCGACTGCTTTACTATCTGCACTGTCCTGGACCCAAGATTTGGTATTGAATATTACAAAAATGATAAGGGCGCAAACAGCGAGTCGTATACAAAGATTATGGACACAGTCAATTGTGAATATCAAATCAATTATGCCCCAAGCAATGGTACAACTGCTACAAGCATTCAAAACGTTTCAAAATATACCCCGTTCAAATCGCGTGTTTCATCAAACCCATGTAATGAGTTTGAAAACTATTGTAATGATACAAGTAAGATAGATGGCGGCAATAATAGCAACATATTACTTTGGTGGAAATCTCGATCTGACAAATATCCAAACCTATCCAGAATGGCCAGAGATTACCTGGCCATTCCTGTTACATCTGTATCATCAGAAAGGCTCTTCTCATTAGGAAAAAATCTTATTACTGACAAAAGAAATCTTCTCTCTGCAGATACCATTCAAGCTTGCCAGTGCTTGAAGTCTTGGTTGGATTAAAAAGAATAAAAGAAGCTGTAATGTGTGAGAAATAGTAACAAATGCTGCAATATGAATAAAATTTATAGATTCAGATAACTAAAATTAATAAATGAAATAAGTTAAATAACGTTCAAATATACATCAAATCTTGGAATGATTTGAATTTGATCTAAATTCAAAATAGGAAGATTTGAATTTGGCGATTTCAAACATTTGACGCATATTTGATCAAACTATTTGAATTTGTGCCGAACACTAGTTAGTGCGGTCTAGTGGATTCCGCCTCGGGCTAGTAAACCGAAGTTCGCCTCTCGGTATCGATATTTGCTTTCTTTTCTAGTAAGTGCACAAAGGTTATTTAGTGGTCTTACAATGTGTATATTTATACACATTGTAAGACCACTTTAACTTAAAAAGAAATTCATTTGAACCTAATTTTTAAGTGAAACAGGCAATATTTGTCAGTTGTAAAATATTAAAGGTCACGTGACTGTTTTAAAATGTAAACAAAGATTTACGCATAAAAATAGAAAAATGTTGTAAACCAGCCAAGTTTGAAGACATATGGTCTGACATAGCTAGAGATACAGAAAATAATTTTTTGATTTTCATATGTATTGCAATTTCGATAATTTGGTGCCCTTTGCATAAAAATTACGATTTTGATTTAATAAGTAGATTTATAAATAGAAATGCATAAAAAACTAACTTTTCTTCAAAAAAACAAGCAAAGAGCACCAAAAATCAGGTAGAACAGAAATTCATTGATAAGTATTCCAAATTTCAACCATTAAGCATGTAGCTATGTCAGACCATTTTAATTGTCCCAAGCCAGGTTTCTCGTAAATATCGCAAAAAACAGAAATGTGATCACAAATCATTGGCAATATTTTAACATTATTTATTTTTATTCCGTTTAATGTAATTATTTATTTAACAAGGAAAGATAGATCTTTTATATTTTTGTTATTTAAAGATGAAAGCGTTTATAGAAAAAAATTCTACTATTTTAAAGTTAGTGAATTTTTATACTTTTTATGCGGAAATGCTTTTTTTCTGATAAACTCAGGTTCGTTTTTATATCGAGTGAAACAGCCGGGCATAGAATGTTACAGCCGTAACAGTCCGTTAACAAGCTGTAACTACTCCGCTAACGGCTAAAGATTTACGCGTTTTTTACAACCAACATGTAGACACATCAACTGAGGGTTTTGGCGTGGTCAGATTCTTTTAATTAAAAGAAAGTCTTTTCTAGATTTTAAACTAAAACAAAAAAAACAAAAAAAAAAAGTTGCGTCACAAAATCGAGAGCCTCTCCCCCTCGTATTAAATCGCCTAAAGTCCCCCCCCCCCCCAAAGCGTGACGTAATTTATGGACGACCCCTAAGTTGAAAATTCTGCAAAAATTGAGCAGAATTTCCTATAAAACTATGTTGTTGACGCAGTAAGTCGTTTGTTCCAGTTGACTTCACTATCAATGAAACGAATTCCGTATTTATCAGCTGCTAATAAACAATTTTGGTTGCGTCCGCCCCTCACGGGTTAATATTTTATCTGAACCCACAATGAATGCCATTGCGAGTTTTCTTAGGTTTGAAACAAAGCAATTGATGACGGCAAAACGGTATTACTATGAACCTAATATTGCAGCTTTTGTTCCTGAATAATGTTACAGATGATCATTTTACTCAACAAATTCTAGATGTGAAATTGAGAAGAATGTGTCTTTAAGATTTTCACTCATCTAAGTAAAAAAATCAAGAACTTTTCAAATTATAAAAGCTCGTGAAATGATGCAATTTTATGCTGATGATGTCATCTAAGACAACTTTATGGAAGATATTTCGATACCTTAGTTGTTTGAAGAAGTCTTCAAAGAACTTAAAGACTCCATCAAACTATTAAAATGGCAAAAAGAGAGTACTTCCCAGGCCCGTAGAAACCGGGGGGCAGCATTTAAAATCTACAAGCCACTGCATGTTACAGAAGAGAAATCAGATTAAAGAACGGTTATTTGTTCTAAGTGATCAAAAAGTAAAGACTTTTTATCAAAACAAGTGTATATAGTGTTGAGTTGTCAGCAAATAGAGCCTTAGGTGTAAGATTGATTTTTATTCTTAGGAAGATTTTTATTGTAGGTAAGAAACAACACGAGCAAAGATTGAACCTGGCAGTATTCCTAAAGTTACTGGAAATGAAAATGAGTGTAGGCTTTCGAGAATGACTTGAATACTGCGGTTAGAAAGAAATGATTTAGTAATCTTAAAACTTTTATATGAAGGAACTAACACTAGAGAGAATCGTAGGAGAGAGTTGGAGAGGAGTGTTTTCTAGAGAGTTGGAGAGGAGTGTTTTCTAGAGTTTTTAAATACTGGAACTACTTATTTTATTACAGTTATTTTTATTTAGTTTAATAGTTTAGCAAATATTGAGATGTTTTTTCAATTAAGTATTGATTTTAGCATTAAAAACCGGAGTAATTTAGATGTCTAACAGCAGATTAATCTGTTTAATTGAAATGGCAGGAAGACTATGGCCAATAGATTCAGGAGTCAAATTAGAGGAAAAGTTCTTTGCAAGTAACTCTGCCTTATTCTGGGGAGAAAGTAATAAGACCCATGAACCCATGAATTAGAGATGTAATGTTACACTTATTTTAGTTAATGACACTGTTAAAGATTTTCCTAAAGTCTCTAGAACCTAACATCTGAGATAAGATACAAGATTTAGTAAACTGAGAATAACAGAGCTTAACATCAGACAGGATCTTTTTACGTTAACTTCTTGTAACAAAAATTTTTTGTTCTTAAATAGATAATTTGGTGAAAAAGACAAAAAAAAATGATTACAGTTTGATATAGCAACCGCACAAGAAGGTAAAAAACGTGGAGTAGAATGAAACTTGATTTAAAAAGAAGAAATAAAAACTTCCATACCTGTTTGAATCCAGGTTAGGTAAGAGGCACATTTATGCATACATATATATACGGATATAAACATGTTTGCTACTTATTTAAATGTTGGCATAAAATATCTTTACATACTTGTATAAACTTTAGTATTTATATGGTGTAGTATTTGCAAAAGAGAAGATGATGATCAGATGGATGTGTGGTATGACTCTAAAAAGACAAGAAAAGGAGCCATAATCTCAGACAGAGACTAGAAAAAACGTTGTATTGAACAACGTTTGCCAGAGAAGATTAAAGTGGTTTGGGTATCAGCATATAGAGTGGTAGCAGCTTCAGGAGGAAATGGTAGAAGTAAAAGATTTTTAAATTAGTGTAACAATATAAAAGAGTAAGGCTAAAGCTTGATAATGATGATTATGATAATAATGATGATGACGATCATGTTGATAATGATGTTTATATGTAAATATATATGCATATATATATAAAATATAACATGAATTTCAAATAAAAAATATACTTTAGGATTTATCAATGTTTATGCAGACCATGTCTATCACATATCCGACACTTGCTATTTTTTATCAAACCTGGCCCTAGTCAAACTTTTACCCCAATCATTTACTATGTTTATAGAAATGTCTAATTGCTGCTATGCCCTGGCATCATGAAAGCTCTCAGTGACCCAGATTGCATTAAGTTACAATTGTATTTCAGGCGCCACATTCTCAGAAATTAGTGAAAAACAATTGCTTAATTTTTAAGTTAAGTAAAAAATAAAAAATCACTGATATCATCAAACTGAGCAGCTGTTTCCGTTCAATCAAGAGCTAATCTATTTAAAAAATCCGGAAAACATTTAGCAAAAAAAAATCCAAAAAAATTCGGAATTTATTTGTCTTAATTTAAACTAATTTCTCAATTTTTATGTATTTTTTTTGTATGGGTAATGACTGAAAAAGATTAAAAACTTATATTGCAAATATATATACAGGGTGCGGAAAAAGTTCCCGAACAAAAATATAAACAGCAAAAGTTCCTGTATAAGACGAGAAAAAAATTACACTTTAATTTAAAACAAAATAATACTAAAAAATACTAAAAGAATACGAAGGAATACAAAAGAATACTAAAAATGAGATTCAAACAGTCTTTAACTAATAGACTATGACTAAATGAATCTTACAAAACGGGCATGACAAAATGCTATTTAATGTAACCTTTTTTAATGTTCAAAAATGCTAACTTTCAAACATTAAAAAATTTGTAATAACTTTTAATATTAAAGGATTTGTAATAACTTTTACTTTTGATAATTTTACCTTTCACATCAAAAACTTTATATGTAGGAAAAAATATGTCCTAAAATTGAAAATCTTTAAGGACCACATAATTGTTATGTGACCAGCAAAGATATGGTCAGCTAGCACTATCATGCCACATCTGGCATGAAGGCCATTATGAGCACCCCTAATTTACCACCAGTATGAGCACCCCTAATATAAATGAGAAATAAAATCCGGCAGTGGTAGAGCGCTCGCTTCATAAACAAGAAGTTCCAAGTTCAATCCCTACCATGCCCCTGGTAGCACAGCACTCTACTAACTTCTTCGCACAGTGGTCTTGTTCGCCAAGATTCAAGTTTTGGAGTTAGAGAGTCGAGAGTGGGTTGTTACCACAATTAAAGTAGCCTGCTCGAATGTAGTGACCTTTTTGACTTTAAGGAAGTGCAACAATATTAAAAAAATCCTACTTATTCATCATGCTTTTGGTGAAAAAATCTTTAACTTAATCTTTAAAAGTAGGTAACTCAAAAATTTGTAAAATTAAAAATTTATTAGCTAGTTACAATTTTTATTACAAAAAATTTTGTTAATAAAGTGATCAAACTTTATAAAACAATTTTTTTTTAAATATGATAATCCTTCTCTCCCTATGCAATATTTGGTGACATGTCTTAATTTTTCCACATTTTTTGTTAACTGCCAGATGTAAATGATCACTTAGTGAATAAGGAATATAATTTAACACTAGTCTAGAATTAATTAAAAAGAATTCAAGAAAAGTAATCAACCTTTTTATTTTATTCCTTTAATATATACATATATTTAACTTACTGAGCGAGCAGCAGAGCTTTTCTGTTGCTGCTTGTAACGACGCCCTATACAGAAATAGATCAATTAATGTTTAAAATCTTTTTTTAAGTATATCAAGACCACATCCAGATCACTTTTAGCAACAACTGATAAAAATATTTATATGGATGCAAGTATAACAAAGATTATTGCTATAAATGTATAAAAATTCAAATGCAGGCATAATAACTTTTAGAGCTGCATCAAAGTTTATTAAAACTTTAAAAAAATGCTTTATCAGTAATTATTAAAAAAAGATCTTTAAAAAATTATCTATAACTTAATTTTTAAATTAAAAAAAGACTATTTTAATGTTTATATATTTCATAATTTAACAAAAAATATAGAAACAAACAAAAAAAAATCAAAAAAACAACAACAACTACAAGAAAACTCTTCTGGCCCTGGGTAAAATCAAGAAAAAATATTAACACAGGCCTTTCACAGGAAGTGGGCGAGGTTGCATGCCTTGCAGTCCATGCAGAAAATATTTTGTTTAGACAACTTGACTAAGGATGTTAGCATGTTTCACATAGCTTTTCAAAAATGTCACAGAAAAAAGTCAAAAGGAACTTCACAAAAAAAAAAAAAAAAAAAAAAAAAAAAAATAAAGGAAAAGAAGTTTTAACAAAAGAGAAAATAAAAAATTATATAAATAAGAAAAAAATAAAAATTCAGAAATTAATAAAAAAAAAGATTCGTTGCGTAATTATTTAACTGTTTTTTTATTTTTTAATTCTAACGTAGTGGTTATTTTCATTAATGAAATTTGATACAAGTCGAGACTTGTATCAAATTTTGACATAATTTCTTTAACGAAAATAAGAAGACTTTCTATTATTCAATTTATTTACTTTTATCAATCAGTACCTCAAGAAAATAATTTATTATTTACGCAGAAAAAAGAAAGCAAGAAATAATTTTTATTTTTTTTAAATTAAGTACTTTTGGATTAGATGTCATTGAAACTTTGATTTTCCTTTTCTTATTTTTTCATGTTAAAATAAGAAAAATTTAGTTAAAAAAAATTTAATTTAACAATTAAAATTTTTTTATTTATTCATATTTTATTTTACCCTATCTTCAAGATTTCATTTCCCTTTTTTTAAAGTTTTTATTTTAAAGTTTAGTTGAACTTAGTTATTTCTAAGAAATATTGAAACGCTACTATAATTAATGTCAAAACATGCAAAAAGTTGTGGTCAAGGTGTCTAAAAAAATATTTTATGCATGGACAGACAAAATGTGTGACTGAACTCCCATCCTATGAAGACCTAATAACAAATAGAAAAACAGCAGCAATGTAATAGAATTTTTTTAAACATCAATTCAATAGAAATATTGTATAATAAAAGTTGTTTTTATGGTTTTTTTGAAAGAAAAAAAAATCTCCAAGTTATAAAAAACTCGAAGAAAAACTTTTTAAAAATGAGGAAGGGTAGAGAGTCGATGCTTGACAGCTGCGATCTCTGTCAATAAAACAAAATCAATATTTAAAATAATAACCATTATTAAGAATTTAATGAAGCATCTAATGATCACAACTATAATTAGTGCAAAAAAAAAAATCTTTTATTGAAAACAAAATTTCTGCTGTCTTTTCTTAAAAAAAACTACTAAAAGAATATGCCAAAGAATGTCTGGATGCAGCCCTGAAACTAAAAAAATTAAATATAAAAAGATGAAAAAAACTAACATTCTGTGCTCTCTACATTATCTGTAGGTGATACTGCTCTGGTGTAAGATATATTCTAAAGTCAACACAACATGTAAAACATTTTCTATAGCAAATATTTTATGTGAGGATAATCAATGATAAAAATTACATTGATAAAAACTTATAGAATAATAAAGAACACTTTTTAATTTAAACTTCAACTACAACAACTTTTGAGAACATTTTTATACTAAATTAAAATAATTAATAAAAAAAAATTGTTAGAAAACTAGAAAGCAACACAATGATTAAAACTATCAAAACCTTCACTTCATCCCCATATACATTTTTCTATTTCCACTCCATCCTCATATATATTCTTCCATTCCTACTTCATCCCTGTTAAATTATCTCTACCCTGTGAGCATCAAGTTTGTCAATATCTCTGTCCCTATCATCACCAGGTTTGTTATACCTCCATCGTAACCAGTTTGTTCCGATACATAAATTACCTGCAACATTGCTGTTTTCGAACTAGCCCCTTGTAAACAGTTATTATTTTAATACAATTAATACTTTTATCTTATCATTTATATTTTTACAAAAGTTTTATGATTTAAATATGTATAGCTATTTTTTTATGAATAATGCAGAATAACTTATCTACACAATTTAAAGTTGCTTTTTATTTTTTTATGAATAATGCAGAATAACTTATCTACACAATTTAAAGTTGCTTTTTATTTTTTTATGAATAATGCAGAATAACTTATCTACACAATTTAAAGTTGCTTTTTATTTTTTTATGAATAATGCAGAATAACTTATCTACACAATTTAAAGTTGCTTTTTATTTTTTTATGAATAATGCAGAATAACTTATCTACACAATTTAAAGTTGCTTTTTATTTTTTTATGAATAATGCAGAATAACTTATCTACACAATTTAAAGTTGCTTTTTATTTTTTTATGAATAATGCAGAATAACTTATCTACACAATTTAAAGTTGCTTTTTATTTTTTTATGAATAATGCAGAATAACTTATCTACACAATTTAAAGTTGCTTTTTATTTTTTTATGAATAATGCAGAATAACTTATCTACACAATTTAAAGTTGCTTTTTATTACCGTCGAAAGTTTTACCATCAACTGAAATTGCACAATCGTGCGCTTGTTGTGCATTTTTTGCTATTTTGCGGCTTAGAGTTTATTTAGAAATACCTTTTAAATTTTTTTGTTAGTGTACACCTAGTTAACTGTGGCACAGTAGCTATGGTAACACAGTAACTACTGCAAAAGTAAAACCAGTATTATACAAAAAATCAGAAAAAAAAAAAAAAAAAAAGTACTATATAATCCTATTCAAGAATAACTTTACTCAACATAAAAAAAATATGGAACGGAATTAATAGATGTTAACAACTGTATTATAAATAATTAATTCCTCATTAACAATAATTTAATTACCAATGATAAACGAATAGCTAACTATTTCAATGATTGTTTTATAATTCAAGTAACCTTTCAAAAAAATTGAATTTTCTAAAAATGATTTTCTAAACTTTTTCTTTCACCAGTAACAACAGAAAAATTCAAAAATATTTATCTTCACAATAAATACTTGAATAGAAGAAATTGGGCCCTAATACCACCATTTCAATTTGAAAACTATTATTAAAGGTTATATCTAATAATTATGCCAGCACTGTTAATATTTTTAAATATATTAGACCTGTTTTAACTGTCAAGCTAGAGCCTCTTTCCTATCATCGTGAGGTTACATTTCTTTTTCTTTTCTACTCATACAACCACCACCATCGCTATTCAAGCGAGATATCATCTCTTGTTCTATCAACCAAAACTTGATCACAAGTAACATGTCACTTTGCCATCTTTTACCATAACTGTTCCTCAATGTTAAAAAAACTTTTATCTAGTTGTCTCCCACTTTGGAATTTTCTCCCATATTCATGTTTCTTTAAAATTTCCAATATTATTCCAATTCACAAAAAATGGAAAAAAGATTACAGATGCATTACATTATTTTCCTATTATCATACTCTAAGGCACTTAATATACAAGAGGGGACATTTATCAATTTTTGGAAAATTTCCCCATCCACCCAAAGATTATTAGGACTCCTATGTTTATTAATTTTTACTTGTTTTCAACAAAAAAAAACATCTTGAAACTGAAGAAAATAAAAAAAAATAAAAAATCAGAAAATATATATATATCAGTCACTGACAAGAATAAAAACTATCAAATCGTTGACCTTTAAAAAATCTCATATATCTCGATTTATCAAAAATTAGGTTTTTGTTCATTTTATCACTTTAGTATAAAACTTATATAAGCATATTAATTCTTATTGTAATTTTGACGAAAGAGCTGTTAAAAAATGCGCATTTGACTGCAAGCCACACTAGAAATAAATTTTTTAATTCGTGTTCTATAAAAAGTTTCCAAACATTTATTAAAACCCCTTATCCCCTATTTATTAGATCTGGACTAAAATTCACACACACCCCACCTTATGTATTAAGCATGCCAGAACGTGTTCAATGCCAGACACTGTACAAATTCTTTGATAACTTATGATAATTGAATCAATTAACTGATAATTGTATCAATTAATTACTTTTAGGAAATTTAGGAAAAACCATTCTACCACACATGCATTATATGATTTTTAAAAAACTATCAATGTGCTTTTCATAAAGTCAAGCTTGTTTATGACATCACTCATGACTTTCAAATATCATTTGACACAGTAAACCACAGGGTTTGTCTCACCAAGTTAGAACATTGGTGTATGCAATATTTCTCAACAATGGATTGCATCTTACTTAAACAAAAAAATTAAGTATGTAATTATACTAATGAAAACCCCACACCATGACCATTCATTAATTTATGGGTCACATATATTTGTGAATTATTTTTTAAAAAAGTATATTAATCTGTGTTCCAAAGAAATTTTATAGAGCATGCAGAAATAAAAAAAAAATATAAATAAAAATCAATTAACTTTATATACAAAAGACTACATTGAATAATTTTCTTTTCACAATGTTTTTAAATATTAGCATTGGTATAAAAATAATTGAACATTATAAAAGAATTTAAATCTTTATACAACTAAAGTAGTAATAAAAAAAGCAGTATAATGTGTGTAAGTAATATAAAAAGCAAATAATGTGTGTGTGTGTGTTTATATATATATATATATATATATATATATATATATATATATATATATATATATATATATATATATATATATATATATATATATATATATATATATATATTAGGGTGGGGCATAAAACACCAAAGTCAATAAAAAAATTTTTTTTTTTCATGGGTACCCTAAGCACAGTGGGCCAAACAGTGGGCATAGCTTAAAAATCAATGTTACCAAAATAAATTTAAGTTAGTTGTTATTGAAAGTCAAATAAATTTCCAGTTCATAAAAAAAAAAAAATTTAAAAGCATAATTTGTTCAGGAAGTATACAAATTTGAATAATGTAAATTTGTTGCAAAAAATATGCAATAGGTATAAATGATACATAAAAGTCATTTTTGGCATTATACAAGAAAAAATGTCACTATATAAGCAGTGCTAATGTGATAATTGTATGTAGAAACAATCTTAGACTGCAGTTTATGGAAATGTGAATGTTAACATCATAGATTATAGCACAAAATTTTTTTTACATGTTATACCTAATGAAACAACTAAAATTTAGCAAAATGTTAGTGTTTTTTAACTAATTTTTTATCAGAAAAAATAATTTATCTCAAAAAGTGCTAAGTTGGCACTTGTAAACCCATATATTTTAAAACTCCTATAACAAAGAGGAATAAGATGCTTTTTAACTAAATTGTGCCAACTTAGCACTTTTTAAAAAAAATGTAAAAGAATGAGCCTTTAGTTAAACTTTTTGTAAAATATATTAAAAAAATACTAATACAAATAGTTTTTTATTTTGTACATATTTTCATAAGGGGAAGATGTGTTCAGTAAAAGTGTATGCCTAGAAATTAAAAAAAGGATTTAGTCCAATTTTGACCAATACCTCCACCCCCCAGCCCTTTTTTCTATTTAACTTTTTTTTTGACTAAATTTAATCTAGTTAATATCACCATTAATTAAAGAGTTAAAATCAAAACTGAAGGCTTTGTGGTGTATATATGTTGTGGTGTATATATGTTGTGGTGTATATATGTTGTGGTGTATATATGTTGTGGTGTATATATGTTGTGGTGTATATATGTTGTGGTGTATATAGTAATAATATTTTTACTTTTCACGTGAACTTGTTTATATTTTGAATCATATTATTTTAAGTTTAAACCATTTTGTTTAAATAGTTATTAGACAATGAATCAACAAATATATTTACATTTTTAGTTTAATAACAATGAAGCTCACTGAATTTGAATTATTTGAAATTTTCATTGCTGAGGAAAATAAACAATCAAAAACTATTTCTGCAAACATAATAGGTTGTATACTAGTAATTGCTAAGGCACTTGGCTCTGATAAATTGACATTTGCACAAAAAACAATAGTTCAGAATAGCTGGTAAAGACCTGCATCTGAAGAAAAACCAACTTAAAAAAATGGGCTATGCTGGCTTATAATTCAAGGCTGGTAAAGGAAACCTTGCTTGAAGAGTATGTTAAAGAATAACTCTTTCAATAAGTTTCCAATAGAAACAATGTCAATTTAAACAGTTTGTGCTTTTGTTGTTGGAGGTGCATATTGTGATCATGGGCACATGCTCAAAAAATCAGTGTTCGAATATTGAAAGAATTGAAAATGGTTTTGTAATCAATCATGACATTATAACTATGAATGAAATATTTAACCAACTTGAACAGGAAGACATTTCTTTATTTAAAAAAAACCCAATTATATCACAAGGGCCGGACAAACCATCAAACCAATTCCAATCTGTGATGTAAAGCCAATACAATAAATTGGTATCTTGTAATAGTGTTCATATTATTCTATATTTTTAATATATGAGCATACTTGATATTAAAAGTTATTACATTTAGAAATTACTGATATTTTTATAGGTTCTTCATGCTTTACTGGGTATATTTGACCATTTCATGAAAACTGTTGCACATGTGAAAGCTGGTGTTTTTGATTGGTCTGAGTCCCTTTTCAGTGCTTCAAATAAAATAGCTTTCTGAAGCAAGCAGAGTCTTCATTACAAACAGAGATATTAAAAAAACAGGTATAAAATGGGTCTACCTTAATGAAATTGGAAAAAAAGGAACAACAACAACAGGTTACATAGCTAGAGAACTATTGCACAAAAAATCAAACAGGGATTTAACTATTGCACAATTACCTGCTTAATATTCTGAATCATTAACATTCCTTCAAAATTGCCTTGATAATGATATGTTTCCAAGAAATGACTACAAGTATTTTGTACAATTAGCAGTTCTTTGGTTAAGTGGCAAAGTAAAAAATTTTCACTTTAGATTTCCAATGGCTTTGCATCATGTCAAGTTTATAGCACAGGAAGTTTATTATTTAGCATAAGATCTTCTTCAGCCACAATTCAGTAGTTTATGTTGTAATATAATATCATTGCAAGAGGGAAAGCTGATTCATGAAATTGATCCATTTACAGCACTATTTTATGTTCCATGGTTTATTAAAGCTCCTATCCTGCCATAGCACCTTCTTTAGATCTAAAAGCTATTAATGAAATGATACAATATTCTGAATTCAGTTTTAAACTAGCAGAAGCCGTACAGAAATCACTTAAAAAGCACAATTGGTATTTAAATGAAAGATTTGTGATTATGTGTCTTGCTGATAAATGTGTAGATCAGCTACAAAAATTAGCTCGTAAATCAAACAGAAAAGCTTACCAGTTATAAGATGGGAAAACTGAGTTCCAAAATTTTTACTGACAATGAAAAAAAAAATAATTGAGGTTTCATTGGTCCTGAAAGCTGATTTTTCTTTGATTTATTAAAAATGACATTACAAGAGACAGAATGGCTGAAAATCAATTCATAAAACTGGGAAACATTTTCGGGTTATATTAGATATAAAAATTATGTCACTGGTCTTCTTGTTATAAATGACAGCGAAGAGTGTGCTATTAAACTTGTTCAAGACTTCATTAAAACTTTCGGAAACGAAGAAGATAGCCAAGCTATCAAGTCTAAAATTTCAGACAACAGAAAAAAAAATCTTGGTTAGAAACTTTTAAATAAACCTTTCTTTAAAAAATAAATACAAATGTAAAAATATTTTTTATTCAAAATATGTAGAAAAAAAATGTATGCACCCCCCCCCCACCTCCCAAATATACATAGCATGTATTTAAATGGGTAGGGCTGACCATATCCATCATCTTTTGCAGTAAAACAAAACATAATCTAAAATTAGATATATCAGGCTACAAAAATAACCCTTATGATATCTTTGAAATATTTGTAAGTGACCCTGTTTCCCTCATCATTTACAAAAATTAAAAATTTTCATATTTTCGGACTGGTGAGACCGACCATTGGGGTACCCATAAAAAATAAAACATATTTTTTAATACAAGTTTTTAATATAGGTGTTTTATGCCCCATTCTAATATATATATATATATATATATATATATATATATATATATATATATATATATATATATTATATAACTAAATGGAAAATTTATATGCCTTAAAACAGAAAGAGTAAATTCTTTCTCTTTTTAAAGTAAATTTAAAGGTAACTTTTATTAATGTTATTAATTGTTTACTTTGTATAAGTTAAAATTTTAAATATTGTTGAATGAAATACTTATTCAACTATCATTGAATGCACTTTATCCTTATAAATAACTTTAACGTTTAACTTAATAATAAAGTGAATATTTATCTAACAAAAATAAAACAACTAAAACAACTTAAAAGTTACAAATAAAGTTTTGAACAAAAATTGTTTTCTTAAAGTCTTTTGTTACAAAAAAGCTTCACATTATAAAATTATATTTTCATATTACATTTTTCCAAACAAAAACATCAAACATATTTTATAAATATGAAAGTGTCTAATGGTGTAAAGATGCGACACAAGGAAAACTCTTAACAAGAAATAGAAAATAAGTATAAATTATAATAGAAAATGTTGGTTTTATTAATTGAAGAAAACATTGAATTTAAACCAAATCTTAAATTAAATGTTAAAATTCAATTTACAGGGAAAACTACCGGAACCTTTCTATGAAGTTTTTTTTAAAATTTTTTACTTAATACTAATTTTTTAAATAAAAAAAATATTGCGCATTCTATTTTTTAAAATGCATTCTATTTTTTTCAGGAAGATGTGAGTCATATTTTTAAAAATTATTGTCACGTCAAATCACATACAATATTATACTTATAGATTTATGGACAACCATTTGCAAAGATTTTTCACAAAAATCTTTGCAAATCTTATTTCTTTTCTTATTTTTTTAACTAATTATTTTTTTTAACTTATTTCCTAACATAAATAATTTAGTTTGGAAAATATTATTTATTTGATGTTCAAAGAATTATTTTTTGAAAAAATAATATTACCATCAACTATCTGCCTCAATGTGTTCATTGTGATCATTTTTTTTGGATTTTATGCTGTGGGAACAACATGGAATTATCATCAACTACCTGCTACATAATAACTCACATGTAATTCATTAAAAAATTATGTAGTAACCATGCTCCTAATTTCTTCAAAATGTTATAAGTCACATGTATTTTTTCTTATTTTAATTAATGAATACATTTTCCATTATAAGATTATATTAAATATAATAATAAAAACATATTTTATAATTGAGATGCTTTTTATAGTTTTTTTTAATTGGATATATATAAAAATTTTTTATATCATTTATTCATATTTAAATTATTTATATTAATTTATTAAATTATATATATAAATGTATATATATAAATATATATATATATATAAATATATAAATATATATATATATATATATATATATATATATATATATATATATATATATATATATATATATATATATATATATATGTATATATATATATATATATCTACATATATATATATATATCTATATATATATATATATATATATATATATATATATATATATATATATATATATATATATATATATATATATATAATAGAAAATTCCAAAAAATAACAGACATTAACATACCTGACCTTCATTGATAAGCATCATGGAAAAGGCATCTCTCTTTACTAAACAAGATTTTATAAGATTTCACAGAGAAGGAATTCATTAGCAAGTAATTATTAGTCAAGTCAAAATAATTTTTAAAAATGTTTACCATTCAACTCACTTTTTTATTGCTTAACACTTAAAACCCAATAAATTTCAAATTCAAAAATAACTTTATAATGATTAACTAATAACAAAAATAAGTAAAATTGTTTAAAAAAATAAATTATTTTAAATATGACATATTTTGATACTAAGCTTTTTCCAATTTTTAAATTAAAGCTTACTTGCAGGACTGAATGAGTTGGCAGAAAGACCTTTTCTGGAATTCAACATAAGTTCACCATCATCTTGAACAAAAATAACTCCTGATGCTCCACCATCAAATGGCTAAAATGTTAAACTAATTTGGTAAAAAAAAATTTCAAATTGAAAAAGATTTATTAAATTTTTAAAAAAAGTTTAAAATCAATTGGAAAAACTTTATTTTGAATAAGATTTGAAAATTGATCAAACTAATAAATTTGAAATTTTTGCCAGCATTTAGACATGGTAATTTCAGTAAACTGGGGTGAGCATCCCAGATTAAAACTCTTGTTTAGAAATCTGGATATAATTGGGGAAAAAATCCAGCCCTCAATTTAAAGTATAAAGAAAAAAAAAGTGTGAAAAAAGTAAAAGTATGAAAGCTCTAAAATAAAACCATCAAGTTATATGGTGATGATGAGGAGCTGGTAAACCTTTGATTGCAATTTTATATAAATCTATCTATCTATCAATATATCTATATCTCTATATATCTATCTATATATATATATATATATATATATATATATATATATATATATATATATATATATATATATACACATACATATATATATATATACATATATATATATACATATATATATACATTTATATATATATACATAAATATATATATATAAATATATATATATGTATATATATACATATACATACACACACACACACACACACACACACACACACACACACACACACACACACACACACACACACACACACACAATGTTTATTATACTAATCTATTTTAAAAACTTACCCTTGCTTCATATGTTGTCCACGACTCATCGCCATCTTTAAAAAAAATTTAAGTTAATAATAAAAAAATTATTAATTTATAAAAAAATAAAATACATTATTAATCATAAATTTATACATTAACTTTAAATTTTAAGTAGTTTAAATTGAAATTTTTATGAAACTTTTGATGTTTTAAAAACTATAAAGATCATGAATTTCATTTTATTAAACTTAAAAATGTTTCAAATTTTATATTTGGCCTTTTACTACAGAAACAATGGTATTCTATCAATCTTTTTGCAATAGCAACATCATATTAACCTTTTAACTACTGTTACACCAGTTCAACTATTTTGCTACATCAATACCAGCTATCAATGCCTATTTTTATGAATTTTTGCTATAGCACCATTAACTGACACCTAAATTAATAACTTTAATTACAATAATCCAAATAATTTAATAAGAAATAACATGCTAATGATATACATACATACATTACATACATACATGCATATATGCATACATTACATACATACATGCATATTGAATTAGAGTTAAATTATCTCGCATATTTCGCACCAAGCAAAAATGATGAACACTGTTAATAAAACAGAGTTACCAAAAACATTCTCTCCTAGTCATAATAGAATTTTTTTTTTTTAGAAATGTATTGGGATACATGCTTAAATATTACAATATCATTGATAAAGGAGGCACCACTCAGATAAATAAAGAAAAAATTTATTAAATCTTTAATTAATTACATCATTTTTTGAATTTTTTTTTAACAGATTATTTATTTTAAAATTTTAGCTGTTTGATGGTGGAGCATCAGGAGTTATTTTGAGATAATGGTGAACTTATACTGAATATTCAGACCTGCAAGTAAGCTTTAATTTAGAAATTGAAAAAAGCTCAGTATTGGCATCTAGCTATCAGTGTAGACCAAAGGTTTTGTTTGCCGCACATGCTTTCATTCTTCTCTTATATTCTTTAAATAAAATGAAATTTATAGATGATATATACCATAAACACGCTACACATTTTTGAATAGTTTATATGACATAGGACTTACCATACACAGCGTAATTCAATACATTCTTGCTTTAACTGGTTTAATGTTACTTATGCGGTAGTGGTGTAGTGGTAGAACGCTTGCTTCATAAGCAAGAGGTTCCGAGTTCGATTGCCACCACGTCCCTGGTAGCACCGAGCTCAACTTGTTTCTCCGCACAACGGCCTTGTTCGTCAAGGTTTGTGTTTTGGAGTTATAGAGTTGAGAGAGGGTTATAACCACAAGTAGCCTCCTCATCTGTAGTGGCCTTCTTGGCCTTGGGGAGGTGAAATGCAAAAAAAAAAAAAAAAAAAAATTTAACTATTGGCTAAAAAATTTTATATTAATTAACTTATAATAGTTAACAAGGTTACGTTAGAAAATGTTAATATGCTGATATAAAATGGAAATAATCATGGAGACAATTTTTACGTTTTTATTTTAAATATCAACGTGTTTCATCATAACAGCACAGGGGTATTAAAGGCATCGTTCCAAATTTGATTGTCCAGCTATTTGTGTGCTTTTTTTACAACCAAGAAAGGCACAACTATGTTCAGAGACAACCTGCAAGTGTTTGTTTTCAGTCTTGCCTCTATGGTTGTTTAGATTTTGTCTCTTTATATCATTGGGTACTTCTTGGTCAAAAAAAGCTAAGGCTACTATTTCCTCAGAGAGGTACCACAGATGACCAAATAATTTGTTTAATACTGAAGTAGCAAATTTCTTGTCTGAATAATCATATAACATCTAGAGTAGTCCCAGATCATTTCTTAGTGCTGATACAGAAAATGATGCTTCCATCCAAAATTTCAAGTAAACTTTAAAGTAAAGACATACATTGGTTTTCTTGTCTTGAAAATTTAAACAGGCTACAGAACATCTAGGCCTTTAACTAGTAAATAACTTTAGCAATCCATCTCACACTATGCATGCTCCAGGGGCCTGATAATGGATTCCTCTTGAGGGAAATCTCCAGAAGCTGTCAATAATCATCTCTTTGCTAAGAACTTTTCATCAATATTGCTGATATTAAAAATTGCTAAGAACTTTTCATCAATATCATCTCTTGATTCCACTAGTTCTACCTGATATAGCCGTCAAACAGATTGATTCATGGTTTGACATTCGTATCACTCCAGCTTCTGTATCTAAAGGGATTTCCTGCTTAGACTCTTCTACAGCGTCTGGCCCAGACAACACACCTGTTATAATCTCACAGAAGTGGTCTCCGAAGCTGTCATCTATACTTTCAAAACTATTCAACAAGTGTTTATCAGAGTCTTGTTTTCCAGCCTACTGGAAAGCAGCATCTGTTATCCCTATTTTCAAAAATTCTGGAGAGCGATCTGATTCGTCTAACTACCATCCCATTAGTCTTCTTCCTATCATAAGCAAGGTTGAATCTTTAATTAACAAACACTTAATCTCTCATCTTGAATCCAATAACTTACATTCTGATCATCAATATGGATTTCGATCTTCTCGTTCTACAGCTGATTTGCTAACAGTAATAACCGATAGGTTTTATCGTGCATTAGATAAAGATGGAGAGGTTAAGGCCATTGCTCTTGACATTTCTAAAGCTTTTGATAAAGTTTAGCATGCTGGTCTTCTCCATAACCTTTTTTCCTATAGTGTATCTGGTAACATCTTTAAGGTTATTGAAACATTTCTTTCCAATCGTAGTATAAAAATTGTCTTCAATGGACAGCACTCTTCTTCTTATTTTGTAACTCTAAGAGTTCCTCAAGGTTCTATCCTTGGCCCTATAGTAGAACTTTAATTCAGATAAAACTCAATTTTTTTCAGCCAACCGTTATTAAAATAATTTACATCTTCCTATATTTGTGAACGGTAATGTACTTGACGAGTCATCTACCCTTCTGTTGCAAAATTAGCATCTGCTAAGGTTGCATCTCTTTATCGAGTTCGACACTTTCTTACTCCAGATTCTATTCTCTATCATTATAAATCTCAAATCCGTCCTTGTATGGAATACTGTTGCCATATCTGGGGTGGATCTTCTAATGATGCACTTTCTCTTTTAGACAAGGTGCAAAAACGCATTGTAAACATAGTTGGATCTGCTCTTGCAGCCAACCTCTGACCATTATCACATCATTTTGCTTTCCTGATTCATATAATTTGCAATCCCTTAAGTCGTCTGTCAATCAATACTTGCTCTACAATCTTCATCTTTTCTCTTCCAGTAACATCCAACTCTAATTAGTTGTCGCTTGCAGCCTTGAAAGCAAAGATGTTTAAAAAAAAAAATCTTTATAGCCTTGAAAGCAAAGATGTTTAAAAAAAAAAAATCTTTATAGGTAGATTTTCACAAGACGAATTTTTTCATCGATAAGCATGCGCAGATAAGACATTTCTGTCAAAATTAACAGAAATGTTTTATCTGCGCATGCTTATCAACGAAAAAATTCGCTTCATGCAATTATTTTCATCTTATGGAAATCCGCCTTAAGTAGCTTTTGGTTTTTAAGTGCCTGATGTGCCCAGTCCAAGGTTTCTGATCTTCTGTCGGTTGGAACACTTCTTCATTATCTACACTTGTCTGAAACTGGGATTAGTCAATGGGCTGACATTGGGCCTGGAATCTCTTAGTAATATATTTATTTATATATATACACATATATATACATTCATATACATATATAAATGCAGTATTAAACGCACACAGATGTCATAAAAAAAAAGAAGTTGCGGGGAACTCAGTACATACAACTATTAAATAGCCTGAACCATGAATAGTAAGTAACCAGGGCCCATCCCCAGCTAAAAATGAGACTTTTTGTAAACGCTGCCCCGTCAAAATTATAAGATTTAGCAGAGGCTGATAGCTGGGGCTAGAAAAAAATTTACAATACTTAATATATTATAATTTTATGCTTACATTTACTATTTATTAAATACTGGCATACATTTATATATTTTTAAAATCTAATTTACTTCCAACAAGATTGCAAGCAACCATTATTAAGTAATGAGTTACTTTAAAATAGATAACTAGTTAAAATACCAGGAACAGTATAATTAAAGACATAAAAAGTTGTAAGAAAAAATAAAAATTAGTAAGAGTTAAAAAGTTTTTTTTTTGATGTTCAAGGAAAAAAACTGAATTAATACAAGCTTTTATAGCATGAAGGGATAGATACAGTAAAAGAATACAACTTGTTAAATAAATAGCCTAGCAAGAATGAGTTTTGGTTTATCATTACAGAGATGATAACTTGTTTGAGCATTGACCATGATTGTATTTGTAGAAAAAAAGAAAGAAATGCAACCTTACAACAATGGGAGAGTGGCTCAAGCTTGGCAGATAAAGCAGGCCTTATTACATTTACAATGTGCTTTTAGACTTTGTCTGAGAGTAAGAAGGTTTTTATTCGTCAATGTAGGAATGCCAACAATATTGCAATTTTTTTTTTTTTGTAGTAAATAAATGCACTTTGTTGTCTAACAAAAGTTGTTGATTTTAAGTCCAGAATTTAAATCCATAAGCCATTGCAAGCCTTAGGCTTTTACAGAAGAGAGATCAGACTAAAATTGGCTGCTTGTTTTAAGCAATTAAAAATTAAAGATTTTTTGTCAAGACAAGAGTATAAAGTTGAGTCATCAGCAAATAGAGCCACTTTAGATTTCATTAAGATTGTTATTGTAGATAAGAAATAATACAGCAAATAAAGAACCTTAACTTAAAGTTATGTGAAATAAAGAAGGGAATAGGCCTTCTAGAATAATTTTACTACTGCAGTTAGAAAAAAATAATTTAATAACCTTAACACCCTTATATAGAAACTTATAAGAAACTAATAACAGAGTGAAGAGTAATCGTAGGGTAGTTTGAGAGGTCAAAGTGTTTGCTAGAGTTTTAAAAATTGGAACCACTTATTTTGTACTTTTTAAAAGTTTAGCAAAAATTGAAGAGAGTTCTGGAGAACACTTTTTTAAGACTATGATGGAAATCTTGTCTGGAGCACAAACTGTAGAAGTGTTTAATTGAGAATTAACTTTAACACTGGAAGCAAAAGTAACTTCGATATTTAACAATGGGTTAATTTGTTTAACTGTCAGGAAGAGTATGGCAATTATATTCAAGACTCAAATTATAGTAAGATTTCTTTGTCAATACCTCAGCTTTATTCTGGACAGAAGTAAAGAGATCAGACCCATGAATTAGAGATTAAATGTTAGACTTACTTTAGTTAATGATGCTGTTGAAAATTAACCAAAAGTCTCTAGAACCTAACATCTGAGATTAGATACAAGATTTAGTAAACTGAGAATAACAAAGCTTTACATCTGACAGGACTTTATTTATACATTAGCTTCTTGCAATAATAAAAGGACATTAGTTCTTAAGAGAGATGATATTGTAAAAAAGATGAAAAAAATGATTAATGTTAAATAAAGCAAATGTGGAGTAGAATGAGGCTTGACTTATAGTTGAAGAGAATTAATAAAAGCTTCCAAGATGAACTTTATGCATACATATTATTGATATAAACATATATTCTTGCTATTTATTTAGATGCTGACATACAATATCCTTTTATTGTTATATAAACTTTAGTGTTTATATGGTGTAGTATTTTCCAAAAGAGAAGATAATCAGATAGACGTGTGGCGTGACTCTAGCAAGACAAGAAAATGAGGCATAATCTTAGAAAAGATTGAAAAACTGTTGTATTGAACAATGTTTGTTAGAAAAGATATAAGTAATTTGGGTATCAGCATGTAGAGAGGTAGCATCTTCAGAGAAACAGCATAAAAGAGGAAGGCTAAAGTCTGATTATGATCATCATTATTATCAGGCTTTAGCTTTCCTCTTTTAAGTTGTTGTTGTTGTTGTTGTTGTTGTTGATGATGATGATGATGATGATGATGATGATAATAATAATGATGATTATGATGATGATAATCATCATCATAATCATTATTATTAATGATGATTATGATGATCATGTTGATCATAATGATGTTTATATATGCATATATATAGAAAATATAACATGAATTTTGAATTAAAAAAGTATACTTTAAGATGCATAAATGTTCATGCAGCCCCGGTCGCAAACCCGGACCTGGATATATTTTATTGAACCTGGCAATGGTCAAATATCAACCCCGGTCATTTACTACCCGTGAAGTAGTGCTACTTATTGACTGAGGGATTGGCATGGGGCAGTAATCTTTTCTTTCATTATTCTTAATTTTTTCCTCTTTTTCTGAAAAATTAAAGCACACTTTTTTACATTAGGAGTACAAAAATGATATTAGGAAATTCTTACACATGGATTTGAGTATAATATTGTGGGTATACTGGCAAAAAACGTTAATTCAAAAATCCTTGTTTTGAGAAATCAATCATTTAAGTTTTCTTCCAACTTGAAACTTTTATAATGTAATGAAATTGTTGACATTAAATACACCAGTGTTCAGTGTTTATTTAAGAAAATATTTATAGCTTTTATTTTTATTTAATTATAATTATTAGTAATTATTAGTAATATATATATACATATATATATATATATATATATATATATATGTATATATACATATATATATGTATATATATACATATATATATGTATATATACATATATTTATACATATATATATATATATATATATATATATATATATATATATATATATATATATATATATATATATATATATATATATATATATATATATATATACATACATATTATCATCATCATCATTATCATCAAAATAAATTGAAGTGCAAAATTGCATTATTACTAGTTTGTTATTTTTAAATGTACTATTATGTTTAGTAAGTGATTGGGGTTGATATTTGAACGGGGCCAGGGCCAGGTTTGATAAAATATAGCCCGGGCCAGGGTTGTGACTGAGGCTGCATAAACATTTATACATTCTAAAGTATATTTTAATTCAATATTCATGTTATACTTTGTATATATATGCATATGTAAACATCATTATGATCAACATAATCATCATCATTATCATGATCATCACCATTATGATCATGATCATCATCAACAGCATAAAAGAGGAAGGCTTGATGATGATAATGACAATGATAACCATCATTATCATCATGATCATGATCATCATCATCATCATCATTAGGCATTAGCCTTCCTCTTTTATGCTGTTTCTCCAATATAATCAATCTAGAGTATTTTTTTTCCTAACTAAAGCTCATTCATACAATATATAAGGCACTCTCTTTAAATTTTCTTATTTCTACCAAAATTATTTTCACTGAAGATGCTACCTCTCTGCATGTTGATACCTAAATTAATTTAATCTTTTCTAACAAACGTTGTTTGATACAACGTTTTTTCTAATCTGTCTAAGATTATGCCTCCTTTTCTTGTCTTGCTAGAGTCACACCACACATCCATCTGATCATCTTTTTTGACAAATACTACACCATATAAATACTAAAGCTTATTTAACAATGAAAGGATATTGTATGCCAGCACCTAAATAAATAGCAAATAGATATGTTTATATCCATAATATGTATGCAAAAAGTGCATTGGAAGCTTTTATACCTTCTGGAATAAAAGTTTGAAAGCTTTTATTAATTCTTTTCAGTTGAATAAGTAAAGCCTTATTCTACTCCACAATTTTCAACATCAATCACTTTTTTCATCTATTTTATAAGAACATCTCTCTTAAGAACTAATGTTCTTTTTATTATTGCAAGAAGCTAATGTATAAATAAAGTCCTGTCAGAAGTAAAGCTTTGTTATTCTCAGTTTACTAAATCTTGTATCTAATCTCAGATGTTAGGTTCTAGAGACTTTTGGTTAATTTTCAACAGCATCATTAACTAAAGTAAGTCTAACATTTAATCTCTAATTCATGGGTCTGATCTCTTTACTTCTGTCCAGAATAAAGCTGAGGTATTGACAAAGAAATCTTACTATAATTTGAGTCTTGAATATAATTGCCATACTCTTCCTGACAGTTAAACAAATTAACCCATTGTTAAATATCGAAGTTACTTTTGCTTCCAGTGTTAAAGTTAATTCTCAATTAAACACTTCTACAGTTTGTGCTCCAGACAAGATTTCCATCATAGTCTTAAAAAAGTGTTCTCCAGAACTCTCTTCAATTTTTGCTAAACTTTTAAAAAGTACAAAATAAGTGGTTCCAATTTTTAAAACTCTAGCAAACACTTTGACCTCTCAAACTACCCTACGATTACTCTTCACTCTGTTATTAGTTTCTTATAAGTTTCTATATAAGGGTGTTAAGGTTATTAAATTATTTTTTTCTAACTGCAGTAGTAAAATTATTCTAGAAGGCCTATTCCCTTCTTTATTTCACATAACTTTAAGTTAAGGTTCTTTATTTGCTGTATTATTTCTTATCTACAATAACAATCTTAATGAAATCTAAAGTGGCTCTATTTGCTGATGACTCAACTTTATACTCTTGTCTTGACAAAAAATCTTTAATTTTTAATTGCTTAAAACAAGCAGCCAATTTTAGTCTGATCTCTGTAAAAGCCTAAGGCTTGCAATGGCTTATGGATTTAAATTCTGGACTTAAAATCAACAACTTTTGTTAGACAACAAAGTGCATTTATTTACTACAAAAAAAAATAAAATTGCAATATTGTTGGCATTCCTACATTGACGAATAAAAACCTTCTTACTCTCAGACAAAGTCTAAAAGCACTTATTAAATACTGGCATATAATTATATATATTTTAAACTCTAATTTACTTCCAACAAGATTGCAAGCAACCACTATTAAGTAATGAGTTAATTTAAAATAGAGAATAAATATACTGTTAAAATACTAAGTTAAAACACTAGGAAACGTATAACTAAAGACATAAAAAGTTGTAAGTTTTATAAAAAAGCAAAACATGAAGTTGGGTAAAAGTTATAAGGTCTTTTTGATGTTTAAGGAAAAAAACCAAGTTAATCGTTCTTAGTTGTTAAGAGTATAATGCCAACTATTAGTACTTAGGCCAACTTATTAGAGTTTTTGGTTCAAAAATTTATTGTAAAAACATTTTAATAAAACAAAAAAAAAAATTCAAAAATACTACTAAAACAAAGCAGATATTGTGTGGAAACTGAGATTTAAGTAAATATATAACAAAAAACTTAATCATAGTTCAAATAACTTCTTAGAAAAAAGTATACATTTAAACAAAAAAGTTTATACTAGTACACCTTGTACAAATCACAACTTGTGACTTGTATGAGAGGTTCTCTAAAAAATTTAAAATTAGTTTAATATTTTATAATATAATGCAATAAATTATTTATAAATATAACAACATCAATATTATACATAAATGTGATATTAGCTGAACTTTTCTTTAATTTAAATTAGAGCTTTATTTACTACTTTTAGAAATTTCTAACACTCTTCAATAACACCAATCAAAATTTTTAAGAAATAATATGGTAATGTGCCAGAATATATGTGAGAACAAAATATATGTTAAAAACTGTTTTTTTCAAATTTTGTTCTGATAGAGAATGAATCACCATAAAAAAATTTAAAAGATATTCCAAATTTATATAAATAAACTCTAAAACTTAGGAAAAAATAAGAGTTTCCATTAAAATGTAGCATAAAACTTTTAATGATTTTTGGTATTCAACTGATAAAAAAATTTAGTTTTATAAAGCCATAGCAACAACAATGTGACAATGAAAACCATGACATAATAAAAAGTAGAACAATGCTGTAACAAAATGACAATGATTTAACATAATGATATCAAAGTAAGGGTAAGTGTAACAAAATAAAAAATTATAACATGTCAGCAATAATGTGATGCAATTTAGGCCAATAATGTGACACAAGTATAGGCCAGTAAAGTTTAATTTAAAATTTTAATGCAATTACATTTATATAAAGATGTGAGTCATTGTTTTATTATTCTTTTAAGGTAACTTCCTTCTGTGAGTTTAAAGGGTAAATAAACTGAAATGATTAGAAAGTTTTTGTATAAAAAAATTTGAATATTTATATTATTTTTTAAACTATTAGTATAAAAAACATGAACTTATATAGTAAAAATTATTTATGATTACTCAGCTTGGGTAAACAGTATAACAAATATATTTGCCAAACAATTGATTTTTGATTTTCTATATAATCAATTCATTTTGAAAATAAAAAGAACTGTCTATATAATGCAGATGTTTAAACCACACTTTTGAAAATAACTATAAAATATTTACTCAAAATTTTTTTAAACAAAAAGCAGGTGTTTCAAACAATGAACTTTGAAAATAAAGAGAATTGAAGCAAGCTTGAAAACAAACAGAAAGAAAAAAAAAAGCTTGAAAATCTTATTAAAATCAAAGAAAATATGAAAAATTTCTTAAAGTAATAAAAAAACTATATAAACTAAAACAATTTTTTATTTTTCCCTATTTTTGATATGTAAATATTTCATTGGGTTATAATATAAATTTTGTATCATATATATTATAACCATACATTTTAAAAAGTTTATAAAGTATATTGATAAGCAATTTTATAAAATACAACAAACAAGTTCAAATGTAAAACAAGTTTAAATTGTTTTTAAAATATCCTAACCATAAAACCAAGGATTTAACTCCAAAATCCCTCTTATATAAATTATAAACTGCTAACTTTTTCAAATTCTACAAGATATATTTACATCACACTAAACAGGTGAACATTTCACATTTTTTCTTATAATCTTGTAAAACTTTTACAAGTAAAAATAGTAAATTTCTTGATTCACCTGGCCTTGACACAGCTGTAACAGGACCAGAACTCTGAAGAGTAGAATCAACAGTTGGTCTGTTGTTTGTGTGATTTGGTGGAGTGAACATCTTTAATAAAAAATTAAAGCATTTAACTTTATAGTACATTTTTTTTTTTACTTCTATGAATATCATATTTTCATTATCATATATTCATGATCATCTATGGAAGGAAAATATTTAAATTTTTAAAGAATCTTTATTTGACAAATTTTTTAAAATATTTTAATATGTGTATGTTAACTTGTAAGAATACATTACTGAAAAACTGTGGTATATTATTTTAAAAATTTAAATAGTACACACATAAAAATATGGATTTAAAAAAATATTTAACTCAAAACTAAAACATATGTATATCATTTTTAAAAGATTGTTATTTTAATATGATATAAAGCCTCTAAAAGAATATTATTATAACTAAGACTTTATATTATCTTAAAAACTATAATTTTTTGAATGTATTGCACACAACTTACCGCACTAAAATCTAGTAAATCACTCAACTCTTTATCGTTATTTAAGGCCATTCTTGTTGAACTATTACTTGGAAATCTAACATTTTCTGAATGGGTGCTGAAAAATGAAATATTACAAATTATAATATATTTATATAACAAATAAATAATCCAGTTATATCATAATAATGTAATTTACATTTTTGTGTGAATAAAAATTAAAATCATTGTGTGTGTATACATATGTGTGTATATATATATATATATATATATATATATATATATATATATATATATATATATATATATATATATATATATATATATAAAAATATACATACATATATTAATAGAATATTACATACATACATATACACATACACGCACACATACATACATACATACATACATACATACATACATACATACATACATACATACATACATACATACATACATACATACATACATACATACATACATACATACATACGTACATACAAACATACATACAAACATACATACATTTATATATACTAACCTAGAGGCAGAGCTTGAGTTTCTATCCCACGTATTTAGCCAATCTGCCATGGGCCCATCTCGCTGACTCATGCTCAAAGTGAGCTAAAAGTCGCTTATTTTGGTTATATTTTTATATTATACAGCAATTAGTATTCAGCATAATTCATTCAGTATATACTCTAAACATGCGCAAGTGTATATTTCGAAGCTTGAGTCAGTCACCTTTTTTTATCAACAAAGCTGCCATTATTAAACATCGGTTTAAAGTTAAAGCCAGAGAGACCTGGAGACAAAAAGTTTTGTTAAAAGTTTTTATTTACAAAATTTTGACTGGCCGAAACTTATTGATACTAAAATATAAGATGATTAAAAAAATTATAAAATAAATAAATTTAGGTTTTCCAAAAATTACCCAATGGGTAATTTTGATAAAATCACAAAATGGCAATAACAATATGTAGGTACGTGTATAAAAGTTACAAACTATTTATATATTTGAGCATTAAAATAAGTAAAACTTTCATAAAAAAATTTACAACTTTTCAAAAAGTTAGGCACATTTAAGCAACAAAATTTGATTACAAGAATTGCTTAATAAATAATTGGCTAACGATAGTTTTGTTATAGAACTTTGTTGTTATTTGCGTAATATTATACTTTATCTACAATATTTATATTATTTAATTTACCTAAGTATAAATTTATACTTAGGTACATATTCTGCAACAAAAATTTAGGTGTCTGCTTTTCAATAAAGTTTGGCATGAACATAAAAAATATGCTTTTAAACCGAGCCAAGAAGATTTAAAAGAAAAAATCTCCAATACTCCTTGAATATCAATTTTAAATTTAACCAACAAATATGTTTTTCAGATGTGTAAATTCAATATTAGTAGTGATAACTACAAAAAAAAAGAACAACTAAAAAATGAAGTTTAACTAATCTATTTTTTATAAAATATCTATGTTCACATGAAATTTTCAGCAAACGAAAAAACGGTTTTGAATGTTAAGATGTCTTGCATAAATTGATTAAAATTCAAAATTTTCTGATATTTATATAATTGTTCTTATTATAAAATAATAAGAAAATTCAACTATATTCAGATATTACTCATAAGATTTTGCACTAATCTCAATTTTCGCCATTATAATCTAGAATTCCAAATAACATTTTGTTATGTTTTGTTTCAGTAATTCTGTTTGTGATTGGAATAAACTTAAGCAGTCAATCAGTGAGCGAAAAACCTTGTATAATATAATGAAAGAACAGCTAGTGAAAAACCTGAAACAATATGTATGTACACAAAGATAATCTACGTATTATCCAGATATTATGAAAAAGTAGAACAATTAAAATGCTAACATCAATCATAATCAAAAAGTCAGACTTTCAAATACTAGCCTCTTAGTTTTTTACGAAAATATTACAAATCAGGCCATGTAATTACAGTAGGTCATGATAATTTTAATTTATTATTAAATAATGCGAGGTTTGGTATTGGTGCAAAAGCGTTAACAAAAACGTTTTTTTTTTTGTTGTTGATGTATAAACTTGTTTTTTTTTCAAAATTTACTGTAAGTGTAAAATGTTTACGAAACTATAAATTAATTTCATACCAGGACCAACAACGCCGGGGAGGGGGAGGGGGACGTGCCCCCGCCCCCCACTTTTTTTCTAAGGGACCTTGTTTTGTCGGGTATGCATACTTTTTTAAAGAACCTCAATTTTTTTGTCATTTCTGTAAAACTTTTGCAATTATAATTACTAAAATATTATTTAAAAAGTAAAAAAAAGTCATTATAAAGTTTAAAAAAAAATTCTAATTTTAAAAATAATTGTGACTTTTTAGTTACGAAATGTGACGTGCCAATGAATTTAGCTGATGTTACTTGTGACTTGTTTATCGGTTGATTACATTTATCAACTTATTATTACCTTATTACAACTTATTATTATCAGCATTTTTCATTATTATTTCATTGTTTTGTGGTGATCTTTTCATTTTAAATTTTTTTCACAAACAGTGACGGAAAAAATGTAATCAGTTACGAAAAATGAAACAAACACTGTGATCAGTTACGGAAAATATTTTGATTAGTTACAAAATATGTGGGATAATTTACAAAAAATTACGAACTGTTTTACGAAAAAATACAGAAAACTAAACATAATTTCCAAAAAGTTAAGTTAAAAGTTATTGAATATCGAAAGAAAATGCCTAAATCAACAGCTTCACTTCGGAACTTCTTCTTCTAAGTCTGTGAAAATGTAAACAGTTAAATTTGTTGTATGCAATGGTAGAAAAGAAGTGATTGTAGTAAAAGAATTGATTGAAGTAATTAAAAGAAACACCTTGACCTTTTCATTGAAATTACCATAAATAACCTATAGAAGCTGAATTACTAAAGTTCATGGCACTTCCAAGGCCAAAACAAAATGATTTGGATATGGTGGAATCACTTCTAGAAAAAAGACGGCATGCAATATTTATAACTTTTGTAACTTTAGTTACTTCGGAAGGACTATTTAGTGGTTCTGAAAATATAATTACAGACATAATGAACAATCACGTGACAGTCATGCGACAATCATTTAATGGCACAGTCATAATAATGCAAAAATGATCTATTTTATACAGTAAAACATTTTGTTTCTTTGTAGGTATATGCGTATATTCGTAATTTTCCGTAAAAAACCGAGCCAAAAACTGTGACCGAACATTTGTAATTTGGCAAAGACACGTGTCGGGGTAAATGATATTGTACCGCTATTTATAAACCAAATTTTTTTAAATTTAGCGGTTTTAAATATACATGTTCTTTATTTTTAAAGTAATCTAAATTTCAAATATTTTGAAATTTAGATTACTACAAAAATAAAGAACAAATATATTTTTACATCGTAAGTCGTCACAGTTTTTTTGTGAATCACAGCTCAGTAAATTTTAGAGGGGTTTTAATGAAACTTTAAAAGATATTAGATTTCAAATTTTATATTATTAGGTGATGCGCGCATTGCTTTTGAGTTTCCTCATAGACCCTTGGTATTTTATAAAATATCTGGTGGTGCAAAATGTTTGTTTATTAATTCAATATTTTTAAATAAGCAACCTTTTGACTATTCTCACAACATTTTAATAATGACTGCTTAGTTATACTTTTAATTTTGATTGTAAAACGAAGCTTTTCATGATGCTGACGAACGAAGCTTTTCATAATGCTGACTTGTTAAAATGTCATACAATTTACGAAGAACTATTGTAACACGAATGTTAAAATATAAAATAAACAAAAAATTTTATTTGTTAATGAGTATTGGAATTTCTCTAAAATTATTTCAAACCTTGAAGTTAGAAATCTTTAAAATTCAATTTAGATAACAATAACAAACTTATGGTAAAAGCAGTGTAAATGTTCAGTATTTATTTATAACAATTAGTTACAATTATTGCTAATGAAAACAACTCTGATCCACTATTATCTCAGAGACAATAAATGATTCCCTCCTCTAATCATTAAAATAATTTTTTCAATGCTAAAATTTATATTTGTATTTCAGGTTTTATATATATATGTATATATATATATATATATATTTATATATATATATATATATATATATATATATATATATATATATATATATATATATATATTTATATTTATATATATATAGACATAAAGTCATTCTATTTAGAAACGAGTGAGGGCTATTTTTAAAATCAACTAAAAAATAATGTAACTAATAAGTTAGGTAAATCTTAAATTTAATTACCTATTTTTATGCATTTTAATATAAAACTAAGTTTTAGAATTTATTACTTAAATAAGTAATTTTTTTGATTTCAACAAAGGCATTGTTTCCCAATTAAGCAACTGCATTCGTATGTTAACGTTGTTCAAGTTATCTTCATTATTTAATTCTTATTCATTGAATTATATTTAAAGAAATATATTTTATGAAAATCTTTGTTTATTTATAAAAGTTTACAACTGAAACTTATCAATATCATATAATAATTAGTATTTTAGTTACTTAGTTAATTATACGTACTTGATTCATAAAACGTAATTAAATACATTTATCTCGCCGCGTTTCGTAAGTTTTTTTCCGTTATGAACTGTTTCGCAAGTTGCGGTGCGAAATAGTTTCGTTTCGAAAGAAATTTGGTTATTTTATCATTATTTCAAAAAGTTATTTCAAATTTTTCTTATAAACTTTAAAACGTAGTTTAACGAAAGAGCTCGTTTCGCAAGTGTAACTTCCGCAAGCGCTACTTTCGTACTTAGCAATATAGATTTATTTCGTAATTCAACTTGCAAAAGGCTGCATTTTGTAAGTAGCATTTGCGAAATGAACATCGACGGTTTTATTTGTTTCATAAAATTCGGTACGAAAAAAAATTCTTTATTCTCTACATCCTTCCGAAAGAATTTTGTTTTTCCGGAATTGTACGAAATACTCCGATTAACAACTCTAGTTTGAACTCTTTTTTGTTTGATCAGATATATTACCAACATAAAGAAGTGTAAAGTAGTTTTTCATGACTTCTTGGTTTTTAAACTCGTATTGATTAGTAGAAGTTTTGAGAGTTTTTTGGTAAGATAAGAATTATAAATTTTATTTACAAGCCAAGTTGGATACATGTTGCTTTTAAGAATGTTAAAAAGATTATTAACGACATAGTAAAAAGTTTTGTAATATTAATTTCAAAGCTTCTATCAATTAAGCATTTAATTAAATTTACCTTGGGTGAAAAAGAGATGAAACTACACAAGATGGTATGAAGGCCTAAATACGTTTCCTAAAGAAAATTGGAAGTTTACTATTTACTTTGTTTAGAACTAATTACTTTGTTTATATTAATGTCCAAGATACCTTTTCCTTTTTCATGGTAAAAGATATTGAAATATGTCTTTTATTGATATAGCCAAGAAAATGACATGAATCATTTGATGGTGATGGGAATGCGACAAAAATATCATCAACATAACGTTTGTAAAATACTGGCTTGACTCCATTTTATGATTTAGCAATTTTTCTTCAAAATGACCAATAAATAAATTAGCAAGAACAGGAGCTAGTGGCCTAGAAGTCTGTTTTTTAAGCTGAAAATGTGATTGCGATGATGCAAAGATGAAGAGTTCCTTTTAATCGGTTATGTCAATTTTAAGATTTTCATTACTGCTTAAAATTGATTTAACAGCAAAACCGATGATTTCTCGAAGAGGTACATTAGTGTATAAGTTTGCGACGACGTAAGATACTATGTATTTTCCATGATGTTTTCTTTATCTTTTGAAAAAAACTCTGGTATTATACATACATCATAAATGTATTATAGGTGACTGTATATATATATATATATATATATATATATATATATATATATATATATATATATATATATATATATATATATATATATATATATATATATATATATATATATATATATTTATATATATATTAAACAATTGTGTGGTATGGAAGAATTTTCATAATGTTATTTCTAATAGTTAATATTATGGGTTAGAGTAAATTTTTTGGGATGGGATGCTTTTCCTGGCATCTACTAGTGTTATATCTTTAAATCTTTTATATGAAATACAAATTGAAATGAAATTACAAAACAAGCAAATTACTCTTTTTTTGAAAAAAAAAATACTTGAAATCAAGATACTACGCAGAAAAAACATTACCTTGAGATTAACTGTTGACAATAACAATGAATGTGTCATAAATTGGGAACATAAATTAAAATTTATCTGAGATTAATTGATCATAGAAGTATTGTGATCATAGATTGTATTGTGAAATCATCCTTATTTTTTTCATCACTTATGTTGAACTCACGTTGTCTTAAACTTAGAGTAGTCATGACGCAACCTATTAAAAATAAGTCAATTAAAAAGTATGCTTAGGGGAGAGTGGGGAGAAGTGGGACGCGGGAGAAGTGGGACACCCCTATTATTTTATTTTGCAGCAGCGCCTAACTACAGTTATTTAATGTAAACATATAGATTTCATGTGCTCTTTTTAGTAGACATCATTTCCCCTCTCTGCGCGCGATGAAAACCCTTTTTTTTGAAAGTACCCAAAAAAAGTACTTTGCTGACAGTCTAGTAACTCATGTATGTATTTATTTTCGACTGTTGTTGCACTTTTTTTCAATTTTATAGGGAAACGTACTTATCATCTAACATTTAATAATTAAATTTTTATTTTAGCTTTAACTGTGTGGCTGTAATTTTATTTTTATTTTGTCTATCCTACAAAGGGGTGAAGTGGGACAAAGAAAAAAGCCGCTGTCCCACTTCTCCTTTACAGTTATGCGTTATTTTATTGCGGAAATTTCTAGAATATTTTAGCTTCGCTTTTTTATAGTTTTCAAAAAAAAAAAAATTAAGACGCTTTATTGAAATATTTAATTTTAGTTTTAGTTCTTATTCAGTTGATTTAAAACAAAATTTGGAAAGAGAGATAAGAGTCTGATATAATATATAGTAATATAGATATAGTAACAGTAACCTTAATACCATAAAAAATAAATATTTTTTTATCAAACCTAATTTTTTTTAAATTTCAGGTCATGCCTAGAGTTTATAAAAGAAAAAGTGAATCTCCACATATTTCAGAAAACATTTTGAAAGTTGCTGTAGGCGGAGTAGAAAATGGGATAAGCCTTAGAGAAGCAGCATATTCAGCTGGCATTTCTAAGTCTGCACTTCATAGGTGTGTAAAAAAAAGTGTCAATACCCAGCTGCTAATCTTCAAACAAATTATAAACATTCTATGATTTTCTCTGTTGCACAAAAACAAACACTTAGCACTTATCTAAAGTCATGTTCTGATATGTTATATGGCCTTACACCAGTTCAAGTAAGAGCTCTAGCTTTTGAAATGGCTCAAGCAAACAAAATAAAATGTCCCTCGTGTTGGATAGAGCAAAAAAAGGCTGGTCGAGATTGGTTAACAGGATTTTTAAAAAGAAGCCTAAAACTATCTGTTAGAAAACCAGAGGCAACTTCAATTGCAAGAGCATCGGCATTTAATCGGTATACTATTGATATTTTCTTTAACAAATTACAAGAAGGTATATCAGAGTCTAAAGCAACATCATTTAAAATTTTTAATCTTGATGAGACAGGTTTTACTACTGTGCAAAAAACTCCTCGTGTTATTGCATCAAAGAGATCGAAGCAAGTTGGGCAAATAACATCTAGAGAAAGAGGTGAATTAGTAACAGTGTGTTGCATTGTCTCCACAGCTGATGTAGCAATACCCCCTGTTATTGTTTTTCCAAGAAAATTGTTCAGAAACCCACTAATGAGAGGGGCACCAGAAGGTTCTATTGGATTAGCCAATCAATCTGTATGGATGAATGCTGAAATATTTATAGATGTTTTAAAACATTTTGTTAAGTTTGCTCGCCCAACAGCCGATCACAAAGTCTTATTGATTATAGATAATCATGAAAGCCACCTTTCACTACAGTCACTTGAATATGCAAAAGAGAACCATGTTTGTATGATGACTTTGCCACCACATACTTCACATAAGACACAACCTTTAGATAGGTCTGTTTTTGGTCCAATCAAAACATATTTTAATGCAGCTGCCAATAGCTGGATGCTTAACAATCCAGGACAAGCCATTACAATTTATAAGATGGCCAGTCTCATTCGACAAGCATGGGAAAAATCTTCCACACCAACAAATATTATGTCAGGATTTCGCATGACAGGAATTTGGCCTTATGATAGACATGTATATAGGGATGATATTTTTTTACCATCAGTTGTAACAGATAGAGATGTGCCTCAAGAACCATGCAATGAAGGTTCAAACGAGAAATCTAATACAAGTGCTATTCTTTCAGATATCTCAGGTTTGGGTGTGCAACATGAAGCAGTAAAAGAAAACTTAACTGTATTTTCTCCTGAGATTGTACGAGGTTATCCCAAGGTAATTTAAACTAAATATTCTTAGTTTAGGCTTTCTTTAAATTCTATAATTATATAATGCTATAGTATATATTTTGCAGGCACCTTCTCGTAAGATTTTAAGACGTGGACGTAAAAAAGGAAAGTGTATGATAGCCACATCAGCACCACAGATTTTAAGAATAAAAAATGAAGTATTAAACAAACAAAAAGGTAAAAAAATTGTCCTTCTAAAATCCAAAAATGTGAGGAAAAACATATTACGGAAATCGAACAGTGACCTTAATGTAGATTTCAACAAAATAACAAATGATGTTTCTGCTAATTGTTACTCACTAGAGTTTGAAGAAGTATTGGAAACTGTTTTTTTTTAGCGTTGTTCAAAATGTGAGTGTCTGATTATGTTCTTTGCAAGGTTTGTAGTAAAAACACCATTTCTTATTATGTAGGCATAGTGCGAAAAGAAATAGACACAAATTTTGATGTTGAGTCAGCTTCCTGAAATGCTAGAAAAAAGAAACTTCTAAATTTGTCAAACCTAGAATTAATAACATTCGTAGTGTGAATATTGATGATATAAAAGCAGTCCTGCCTCAACCGCTTGCTGGAACAACATCAAGAACAAAAGCTGAATTCATTTTCCAAGTGAACTTTGGCATCTTAAATGTAAAATAACTTTTTTCTTTTTTTAACAAAGAAATTTTAATTCTTAAAATGTAATCTTAAATTGATTGAAAAAGGCATTGATAATTTGATTTTTTTTTTCTATTATTCACCTTTTCAATTCTATTTCTATTCAATTCTATTTCAATTCAATTTCTATTATACAACCCTCTCTCAACCCTTTAACTCGGAAACACGAACCTTTATGAACAAGGCTTCGCTGCGCGAAGAAACTAAGTTGAGCGTGGTACTTCCAGAAACGTCAGCGTGGCCACAGCTTCTCTAAAATCTTCTAATGTCCTCTTTTTTCAAAAACCTCCTCTAAAATCCTCTAAAAAGTTAAAAATGTGATCAAATCTCCTCTTTAACTCCTCTTTTTTAATTTTTTATTTCTTGATGGTAGTATAATGTTCAAAATTCATGGTCTGCAAAACTGGGTAACATCTGAAAAAGGATTGGGTCGTATAAAATTATTTTTAGCGAATCCGTGTCATCTAACATAAAAAATGACATAGTTGACCCCTGTCCAAACACCAGTTATGTGGAAACATGGACGTTAAACCTGTATAAAAAATCCTCTATTTTTATTCAAAATGTTGTAGTTTTGCGAGAAAGTCCTCTTAATTAAATGCAAAATCTCCTCTAAAATCCTCTAATACCCTCTTTTTCTTATAAAAATTTTATGTGGCCACCCTGGACGTGGTGGGAGTCAAACCTCTCGCTCACAAGCCAAGCGCTCTACCATTACTCCCCTGCAGCGTTTTATTTAAATTAAACTTTAAATCAAAGTTTGCTCAAATTAAAATTTAACTAGATTTGGAGTTGTTTTTATATAGTCCCATATCTCCCCCAAATGTCCCGCTTCTCTCGCACACTTGTCCCACTTCTCCCACACTTGTCCTACTTTACCCCAATAGCAGGGTTCCTTTTAAATCAAAAAATATATACTTTATTAAAACATTCTGTCAATCTTAGGGGGTGGATTTGGTGCCCCAAACACTGCTTTATTTGTTAAGACTAGTTTGGTTCAGTTCATACATCAAATAAAAAAGATATTGCAATTACCCTGAAAAAAAAATTCGTGTCCCACCCTCCCCTATTATCTTTTATGGAGTTATTATGCAAAACAAACTAAATATAATACATGACAAAACAAATTAATAATAATATAATAATTAAAACACATGTAATATAACTATCATTAAATAATTATCATTAACTGAAAAACTGATTTAAAAAAATTAATTCTAAAATTTATTTACCTGATGAACTCATTTTTTCACTCTCACTTAAAGAGGAAAGTTTATTATTATAAATCTATTGAAGCATATTTTATTAAAAATCTATTGAAGCATATTTTAGCAGATAAACACTTATAAAATTCACAAGTAGAATACTTTAAAATTTAAAAAATTTGAAAGTCATTAAGATCTTTTAATCTTGTTTAAGCAAGAAAAAGTTTGAACTTTCATAAAATTGTTTTGGATACTGTTTTCTACAATAGTTTAGCCGAACTTTTGGTATTTCCAAGCCTGGGATGAAATGTAAGTTTGTTAGGTTGAAAAGTTGATTTAACTAAAGAGTTTGTCAGTCCTGGAGGAACAATTGGACATATAAGCGTTGTGTAATTGTCCTTATTATGTTCTCCATCGGATGATGAATAACACTTTCTACGCTTTTTTGACATTGTTTATTATGATCTGTGCAATTTTGACTTTTTATGATTTGCTATTAAAATAAAAAATAGTTTTTCTCTTAGAAAAAATTAAAAAATCTCCCATAAAAAAGTTATTTTAAATAAAAATATGTTAGTACTAAAATAAATCAACAATAATTTTTATCATTAAACTCAGTGTAAAAAATCAGATTCTTACCTTGAACGTTTTTACTTGTTTTAAGAAAATAATTACTTAAAATAAAAATTTAAGGAAATTTTTACTTATAAGAATATACAAATTTTTGTTTTAAGTAAAAGTTTACTTAAAATAAGAATTTAAATTTTACTTAAAAGTAAAAAATCATACCTAAAACATATTTTTACTTTTTTTAAGTAAATAAATATTAATTATTTACTTAAAACAAGAAGAAAAATGTTTTAGGTAATATTCGGAGTTTTTACTTAAAAAATTGCTTAAATTCTTATTTTACGTAGTTATTAATTACTTAAAATAAGAATTTTTTATTTAACAAGTATAAAAAAATTCTTGTTTTAACAAAAATTTACTTTAAATTTCAAGATTTTATATTCGCTCAAAATTTCAAGTAAATTTTTTCTTGAACCAAGAAATTATATATTCTTACTTTGCTCTTCTGATACTTCTACTTTTGTATTCTTAGTATATATACGGATTCCTACATTTCATATGCTTTTCTTATCATCTGTACGAAATTTGACGAGTAGATATTCATTATCATCAAGGTCTTTTCTCACATGAAAAACAAGTCAACTAGACTATTATATGAGCAAAATCTAACTTTAGTAATCTCCAGAGTATTTACATGACATGCTTCAAATTTACATAAAAATTCGGTTGTCTCCATGATAGTAATTTCAAAGTAATGTCGTTTTTTTTAATATTGTTTAAAGTTATCTATCTTTTTATATAAAGAAAAAACTTCTGTCATAAAAATATATTTATAAATTATAATGCATATTTTTTAGAAATAAACCTCAACGGAATAAATTGATAAAGGTATATAACTCAAATTTAAATGAAAGTTAACAAATTCTCATATATGATATAATGTATCGCATTAAATCGCATTTTTACTTGTTGCTAGTAAGCTATTAGTAAGCTATGAGTTGCAAACTAATCTTAATAAGTTGCTTGCAAAATAATTTTAGTTTTAAGCACTGACGTAACAGTTTCTAAAAATATTTTTTGTGGGTTTTTAATAAAAGACCGACATAACTATCCAAATACTTTATTAAACCACTTAACCATACTATTTAATCATATTTAGTTATAAATTTACAAAAATTAAAATTTACAAACGCGTGCATTTAAGTTTTCTTATTTTTATGTTGTGCATTGTAAACTTGAAAAAATTTTTTTGTAAAACCAAAAGACTATATAAAATAGTTTTTAAAGCCTGAAGAATATTTTTGGCAAGTTTTTAAAAATATTAGAAAAGATTTAGACATATTTTTAGAAACGAAAAGCGAATTTTGTGCAAAGTAATAAAAGTTTCGTTAATCTATAAAATTATTGATTTTACCAGTTACCGATAGCCTTGTAAAATGTAACTTCTTAAAAAACCATTTATTGCAGTCTTGTTAATTTGAATGTAATGTTAAAGCAGTTATTAGAAATCAAAGTTTGAACAATAAATTATCATATAAATGTAATGTTCTAGCTGGGACATGTTCCTAAGATGTTTTAAACTCTTCTTTTTTACATATATAATTTTCTAATCCACTAACACAATAAAGAAGCCAGTAACATAAACTCACATCGACAATCTACATCAATGGTATAATTGTTACTAAGTTGTTATTAATAAAGTGCACGATTAGATGTATTTTCTAAACAAATTGACCATGCCCTCTCTCTTTACCTTCCTGCCAATATTTTTGTTATTGGTGACTTTATGGCTCACCACATTGATTGGCTTAGCTCTATTGCCACTGATCCTGCTGGCACTAAAGCCTATAATTTCTGCGTTACTCAAATCTCTTACTCAGATAGTTAACTTTGTGTTTCGTTTTCCTGACAACCCTAATCATTTACCTTCAATCCTTAATTTATGTCTGGTCTCTGATCTTAGCTTGTGTTCAGTTTTTCCTTTTTTTTCTTTAGGTGTTTCTGACCATGCAATGATCTATTAGAATCTTTTATCTCGTACTTTATTTTCAGAATCACCATTTCATTGCACTACTTACTACTACCCTAAAGCTGATTGGGATTGTTTTTGTGATTTTTTTTGTGACGGTCCTTGGGCTGATATCTTTTTCCTCTCAGCTGATAAATGCGCCTCCAACGTAACCTCCTGGATTCAGGCAGGAATGCATGCTTTTATTTCTTCTTGTCGATTATAAGTCAAGCCTCATTCTACTCCATGCTTTCAGATGCGCCTCCAACGTAACCTCCTCGATTCAGGCAGGAATGTATCCTTTTATTTCTTCTTGTCGATTTTAAGTCAAGCCTCATCCTACTCCATGCTTTCAGATGCTAAGCTCCATTATTCTCAGTTCGCTAAATCTCATATCTCAATTTGCTGTGAAAAACCAAAATAAAATAAAAAAAGCATCAAAAATCCAGCGCAAAAATCAAAACAAACAATACAAGGGAAAAAAGCATTATGTCGTAATTTCTATATGCTAATTCTAACAACCAAACCTTCAAGGGAACCTTATTTACTTTCTAAAACTACTTTTGAAAAAACGTGTCCGCGGCAAATTTTTTTTTATCAGTAGTGGTCTCAAGACATGAATAATATATAAGTAAAGCGATACAAAACTTACTACATTCTACATATGGTTGGAATAAGGTTGAGTCAAATTATTTGATGCAAAAAATCTCAACTTAATTATAAAATAATATATAAGAGAGTAAAGTTCATGAAAGTTACGTTTGTCAAACGTTTCTCGTTGCGTTCTAGAATTGCTACTTCAACTTTTTTAAGTCTTCTGTCAACCGTTTCTTCACTTTATAACTCGATTCTTTTTTTCAGTAATTCCCAACATTATAGTGGTTGCTTGTAGACTTGTTGGGAGTGAATCAGAATATAATTCTAGCTCCATGAATATGCCCGGGGAATAAATGCCAATAAAAACTTGTAGCTCGTTTATACACCTAACTCTTGATACCAAGTTATAAGCATTTAGATGATAATTGACAATATTAACGCGGTTCAAGTTACGAAACGTGTATAAATTGCTCACAGTTTTGTTAAAAACTCTTGTAATAAAATATTGTTTCTATAATTGCAATAACCTTATGTAGAAACATCAAACTTTAATAAAATTTTATATAGAACAATCTAGTATTTAAACAGTTTGAAATTTTACACTCCTACTCTTTGGCACCACTAAATAAAAAGTAGAACATGTTACCTAATAAAAAAAATGTTGAGTAAAATCATCTATCTGATTATCTAGCAATTTCAGCATCATCATTCTCAGCTTCAACTCAAACTATGAGACCATATTTAAGAGTTCAATAAGCATTAATGGTAGTTCTATTTTTAGACCTAGTACGTTATTGTACTTAGGGTAATATGAGCATCTAGGTAATATGAGCATTAAGATGTGTCATTTTGTAACAAAAGTCAAAATGTGACACTATACTTCGCAACCTTTGTCTTTTATATCGAATTGATGGTATTTAAAGTTTCAGCACATAAGGTCATGTGTAACAAGATTACATTGAACTCGATTTTTTTACAATTTTCATATTTTTACGGAAAATATTACTTATTAAATAAACTCTATATTAAAAGCGAAAAAATATTGAAAACTTAGTCTGGAAAAATAAGTTTTTAGTTGCTAAAAATGATTTTTTTTTAAATAATGACAATTACTAATCATTGTTGCAGAGCTACAAAATATCATTTTCTCATACTCATATTTTGTACTTTTTTTGTTTAATTTTGTCAGATTTTTGTTGTTTTTTTTCCAGAGTTTTTCATTGCAAATACCGTTTTTTTGGTAACATGGGCGGCCATCTTCTATCTTTCCTCTCTTGCTAAAAGTATCACATTTTGCCTTTGGTCTTCAGATTTACTTGCAAAGAAATCTTGAACGAAGTAAGAATTTCTCTTGGCGCAGTCATTTGTTTCTTGTTTGTTTTTTTATAAACTGAACACCAAACCATTCGAACAGCCAGAGTCTCCCTTATTCTATTGTTTGATGCCATGTTGATGTTTTAAGCTTTTTTTTAGAGTATTTCCAAGTTCTTTATACTAACTAGAGTAAAAAGATTTCTTCAGCTCATAAGTGTCTTTTAACGCCGCCGCGTTGCATCTTAGAGCAAAGGCTGCTATCTAATTTTTAGGAACCATGGGGCATACGTAACAGTTATGAAGAAGCTGGCATCATTAAAAATTTCCTCTATGTCTACCGTTAATATATGATGTGAAACTTTGGTTATCTGGTTTGTTAAAATATATGTTGAAAAGCCATGAATCTTGCCTCATGCATTGCATTAGGCTGCAGGAATCTAAAGTTATGAATAATTCTGCGATAGAAGAATAAACTTAGCTTTAATACTTGCGGTTCTCATCTCCAGCAAAGGTTTCATGATGAAGTGCACAAGTCAAGCAGGTTAGGGCTTTTTTGGCTTTTACAAGAAAATTGAATTAGAAACTAGAGTGCTTTAATCAATATAGATATATTATTAACCTTATTTACCTCATTAAAGACTTCTAGCCAGACCTTTTTTAGTTTAACATAATGATTTTTGTGAACCCTTAGTAGCGCTTTAATTTTCATTTATGTAACTTTGAGTTAGATAAATAAAAATTAAAGAAAAAAAAAACGTAGCTTATTTTTTAAACGTAATATTAAAAAGTATTGGAACCTTAAATTGTTTCCATTGGTAGGAAGATCTCTATTTGGTAGACCGTTAATTAGGTGTTTCAGGAGATAACTAGTTCTGATTGGATTGGTAGAATAACAATTGTGTTTTCTTTTAATTATTTTCATTTTATTCGATATTTTATTTATCTGGAAAAATAAAACTAGTCTATATACTAAATACTTATACATACAATGTAAAGTTTAATTGGGCAGTGAATTAGGCAGTAAAATTAGGCAGTGACTAAATCTGTGATGCGTTCAATAAAAAAATGAAAAGAGATAGTATTTGATATATTCAAATAAAAAGATTTCTTGTAAATACTTAATAAATTTTATTCTTTAAAAATCCAAAAAAACTTTTTATGATAAAATTCAAAAAATTTCTAAATTTTCAAAAAAATTGGAAAAATGCGACATCAACGTAATCCATAAGACTTGTCCAACAGTTCTAAAATTTTTGAATCTAGTCTTCTTGGGTCAAATGATTAGATTGGAGAGTGTAGTGTTTTTTTTTTGATACAGGCTAATGAGCATACTAAAAGATTTCTAAGATGCGAGAAGTGAAGTTTAAGTTGTACTTTTTGAATCGACTGTGGTGATACGTGGCAGTAATCAGCGGCTCTCATCTAATTAAAACTTTATTCAATTTTTTGTGTTATTAAAATATTAATATTGCACATGAAAAAATCTCTGGAGCGAAATTTTTATGTTGAAAAATAGCTATTTATTTTTTCATGAAGAAAAATATATTATCGCGAAATCCGTTTTATTTTTGTTTAAAAAAAAATGCATAGAAACATTTATTTTTAACTTCATTTTAAGATACTATTTTCGTGCAATTTGAACACAGTCCAATTACCCAGTGATTGTCATTGAAATTATCTTGTTTAAAGTTTTAAATTTTACTATGTTTTGATTTCAAATAACAGTTAAGTAAAGAAACACCAACTCAGGTTCGTGTTTCTTTACTTAACTGTTATTTTTTTTTTGAGCAAATTTAAAGTGCTTATGTGGTCTGAGAAGTATGTACACTTTTGCAACTTATTTAAAACCTCTGTGTTTTTGAAAAAAAATTTTGGGTGTCCAAATATCTAATTGATGTCGCAAATATTTTGGATCCACCATAATTATTTTTTAAAATATTCTAATTTTCGCTAAGGTGCTCATTTAATTACTCTAATTTATTTATCTAAGTACTCTAATTTATTCTATTTAAAATTTTTTATTAAGATATACTTTTTGTGTATTTCATATTAAACTATGTATAAATCTTTTTTTTTTTAGGTGCCCCAAGAAGTTCTTACGGTCCTATCATAGAACACCGCAGAATAGCATTTAATAGAAAGTTTACACCTCCTCTTCCTAACCGATGTTGCAAAACTTGCCTATAGGTGGGGTTTGAAATATGGATCCTTTGTTTCTAAAGCAAGTTCCCCACAACTGCGCCATGGCTGCTTTTAAATCTTGAAAATCTTAAAAATCAAACAAAAAAAAAAGTCTGCTATACAACAAAATACTAGCATGATCTAGAGCAAACAGACGCAATTTCATCCAAATGGGTAAAAGGGACACAACGAAAATATTCGGTCATTCTACGCAAAAATGAAGAGCAAGGCTGCTACTTGCAACTACAATGTACTATGCCACTGCCACCCTTAAACAACCGTTTTTACCGATGCTATCATACGAGATATTGTTGTTGCTCGACTATCAGATATTAACATCCGTAGAGGTGCAGTGGGATGGGTCTCACTTGACATAGCTTCAATCGCAAATATCATTGCTTTTATCGAGGGTAAGGAATGGCATGAAATGCACTAGGCTGTAGTTCAACAACAACAACTATATCAACTTTCAGGAAACAAAACAAGAGCAATACACACGGTATTAAAGATACTAATTTTACAGCCAAATACCCAGATTGCTCAAAATCTTATAGAATATTTACCGAATCATCTAGAGGATGGAGCACAAAACCTCACAAGTCGTGTCTAGACTGCTGGAAGAAGCTTAGATCTCGCAATTCTAAAATGAACAACGGAATCATCCCAAATGATATGAAATTGAATGCTTCTAAAGATGCTGAGGCCAGCGGACTTGTGTTAAAGTTGAGCGCAATTAAGCATTCAAATAAAATTAAAAAAATATCTCAATTGATGCCCAATGTAAAACAATACTCCACAGAAGTAAATCATCACATATTTACCCACAATGGACGGACCACAGCTCAATCACTGGTTCACCCTACAATCCAGCTGCGTATAACTACCAACAAATCAGAATATGATGCATTTGGTATCCCATTCCCTCCCATTACACCAAAATGTCTACAAGTCATCACAGAAACCGGTGCACAGTCTTGCTTATGGTCCAGGAAAGGGTTTGAGAGTACAGGTTTTAAAGCACAAAATTTAATACCTGTGAAATATAGCGCGTCTGCTGCTAACAAAACCCAATTATGTATTAAAGGTGCAATTTTTGCACGTCTTGAAGAACAACAACCTAATGGCAACAAAATCAAATGTGCTATAATGGTTGACATCAGTCCAGATGCAAACGGATTCTGCTTATCTAAAGAGGCAATGACCCAACTGGGTATCATCTCTAAAGACTTTCCAGAGATTGGTAGTGTCCTCCATGGAGCTATTTACTCAGACTCTCAGACTCAAGTGACCAAAACATTGAGCGAAAACAACTCAATCTATGCATGCGATTGCCCCAAAAGAAGTCTTCTACCAATTGTACCCACTAAACTTCCTTTTGATTGCTCTCCTGGAAACAACGAACGGATGAAAACTTGGCTTCTTGAAAGATACTCTGCCTCAACATTCAATACATGCCCACACCAGATTTTACATGACATGAAGGGGCCTCCAATTAGTATTCTTATTCAGGAAAATGTCAAACCAGTTGCAGCATTCACTCCAGCCAACATAAAAAGCCATGGGCAAGACCAAGTTGAGAAAGATTTACTTCGTGATGAATCTCTTGGTGTCATTGAAAAGGTACCCCTAGGAGAACCTACAACATAGTGCCACAGAATGGTCATCACACGAAAACATGACGGCGGGCCTCGTCGCAGTGTTGACTTATCCCAATTAAATAAATATTTCCACAGAGAAACCCATGCAATGAAATTACCATTCCAACTAGCTCTTTCAGAACCAAGAAATTCATGGAAAACTGTAACCGATGCATGGAATGGTTATCATAGCGTCCCGATACGCATCGAAGATAGACATCTTACCACCTTCATTACACCTTATGGACGCTATAGATACATTCGAGTTCCTCAAGGTTTTATCTCTAGTGGGGACGGCTACAACTGGCGTTTTGATGAAATTGTAGCAGACTTTAGTTGCAAACAAAGATGTGTAGATGACACCCTCCACTACGACGATGAGCTAGTTAAACATTGGAGGCGAACAATTGAATTCCTTGAGCTTGTTGGTAAAGCTGAAATTATTTTAAACCCCTTAAAATTCCAATTCGCTCAAAGAGTAGTGGACTTTACAGGTTTTAGAATATCTGAATATGGAGTTGAACCACTGCCTAAATATATTGATGCAATCAGATCATTCCCAACACCATCCTCAATAACTGACATCCGATCTTGGTTCGGTTTAGTAAACCAAGTATCGCATTACGCCCAACTTCGAGAAGTTATATCCCCATTTAAAGCTCTGCTCAGCCCTAAATCAAAATTCTATTGGGTGGATGATCTTAACACTTCATTCAGTGTATCAAAGGAAAAGATCATCAGCACAATTAAAAATGGGGTCCAAATATTTGACATCAACAATAAGACCTGCTTAAGAAACGACTGGTCAAAATTGGGCATAGGGTATTACCGAAGCCAAAAACATTGTAAATGTGAATCAGATTCCCCAGATTGCTGTATAGACGGATGGAAAATCGCTCTTGCCGGGTCCAGATTCTTGTCATCTACGGAAAAACGATACGCACCAGTTGAAGGCAAAATGCTAAGCGTGGCTTGGAGTGTAGAGCAGACTAAATATTTCACACAAGGATGTGATAACCTCTTGGTAGTAACTGACCATAAACCGCTTGTCAAATTATTAGGACACAGGACCCTAGATGAAATTGCTGACACACGATTCTTTTGACTAAAACAGAGAACCTTGCCATGGAAATTTATCATTCATCACCAACCAGGAAAAATAAATCTGGTGGCAAATACTACTTCTCATTACCCGACAGAGAGCATGAAGGAACTTAATAATTCAGCCACCTGCGATCAAAATACCGATTTTGACAACATAGAATCTCTAATAATAGCCTCAATACGAAACGACGTAGATAAAATGATTGCAGTGTCTTGGGAAAGCGTCAGAATTGAGACAGAAAAGGACACTGACTTTAAAGCATTAGTATTAGCAATAGAAAATGGTTTCCCAAATGATAAAAAGAGTTTCAAAACAAGTCTTTTACTATTCTGGGAACACCGCAAAGACTTAATGGTGTCAGATGGAGTTATAATATACAACGACAGAATTGTAATCCCACCATGAAATGATACTTTGCGAAATGATATTTTGGATTTACTGTACTCAGCCCACCAAGGAGTGTCAGGAAGGATAGCCAGAGCTCAAGCTACCGTTTTCTGGCCGGGTATCACTTACAGCATACAAAGTAAGCGCGACTGCTGTTGCAGCTGTAATCGAAATGCACCGTCTAATTCACAACTACCACCTATCCAACCTCACATCCCCTTGACGCCATTTGAATGCATATTCGCTGACTATTTTGAATTTCGTGACTGGAATTATCTGGTTATTGGAGATAGACTCTCTGGGTGGACCGAAGCCTACAGAATAAAATCAAGAATATCAGAAATATGCACAAAGGGTCTAATCATGTGCTTTCGTAAACTATTTACAACATTTGGAGTCCCAAAAGAAATATCTACCAATGGTGATCCTTAATTTACTTCTGGTGAAACAAAAGAGTTTCTGCAACAATGGGGTATAACTCATCGCATTTCATCAGCCCATCACCCACAATCTAATGGAAGAGCGGAACTTGCAATTAAATCAACAAAACGTCTCCTGGAAAACAATGTGGGACCGAATGGTGGTCTTAATAATAACGTTTTTGTAAGGGCAATGCTCACAACTAGAAACACGCTAGACCCTATTTGTCAGTTGTCCCCTGCTCAAGTATTATTTGGCCATCCCATTCGCGACGCAATACCCAGGATAAAAAACAGAATCCTTATGTTTGATAATAATTAATTCCTGAAAACATGGAGACACGCATGGTCAGCAAAAGAAGAAGCATTACAAACAAGATATGCAAAGACCCTTGAATCACTTCAAGAACATACACGTTCCCTTGCACCACTATGTAGTGGTGCAAGGAAACGCTGTATAAAAACACTATCTCCATCATGTGATGGAGATAGTGTTTTCATACAAAATCAAGTAGAGAACCACCGTAAAAAATGGGATCGCAGTGGGAAAGTTGTTGAGTGTAAAGAAAATGACCAATATGTCATTAAAGTTGAAGGAACAGTAGACTAACTGTAAGAAACAGAAAAGTTTTGCGAAAATTTCTGAACCCACTAAAGTCACACGAAACTGAAGTCTAGTAAACTATAGCATTAGTACTAGTAAACTATAGCATAATTTTTTTACCTGAAAATTTTCCACTTCCAGACTGTGAATAAAGTATAACAATTTTTATATAGTGTTCTGCTGGTGGCCTTGTATTGAATTTTGCAACATAAACTTTACAAAATAAAGATCAAATACCAATATAAAATGACAGATCTAAAACGCTTGTTTAGACATATAGGCATTTGAGAGGAGAAGAAAGATATGTAATAACTAGTAATCTCTTTTCTTTGAAATTTATTTAATAGAATGATTTTATTTTATTTTATAAACATTTAACTAATTTGCTCTTATATTTGAATACACATTGCATTAATATTTTTTAATATTTAACTTGCTAATATGGTTTAAAAATTAATAAATTACCAACTTGCTAAAAAAAATGAGTCATCGGACTTTTTTTGTAAGGATTTTTTGTAAGGAGTTTAAACTTAAAATCATATCCTAAATACCATTTTGTACATATCATTTTAATCATGAATCATTTTAAATAAGTTTTAGTGCCATTCAGGTCAGATCAGGTTATCCTGCTACTGGTAACATCTAACCCAGTACAATCTGCTTCATGTTCTGCTGTATTGTAGGATACGTCTTTTTAGGCAAAGGCTAGGAGATGCCAATTCCGACTAAAAATACCCCCTGCCTTAGGGCTCTTGGTTGAGTAAAGACTAGAGATGGTGTCTCGATAAAATACTCATCTTGGGTAGATGTTAAATGCATCCGGCTACTGTCTCGTACGCAAGGCCTCTTACGCAAAGACTTAAGGGGTAAACAGATCCTATCTGTTAACCAGCCTTGCACCCCTTCCTCATCTATTAGGCTGGCGCAGATGTATTTTTAATACATTGTTTCCAGTTTAGGATGTTGAATGCTGGATCTTCTTGACTCGATGCATGGGTTTTGCTTGTGTCTCTGTTTTTATGACTAGGCAACTCATTCTACTATCTCCTAATGAGGGTACAGCTCTTAAACTCAGTTTTATGGTTCTGAGGCCGGCTGGTAGCCAGGTTTCCCGAACTCTGTGGTAGCTCTCAGAGAGGCTGATTCCATCAACAGCTGAAAAATATCAAAGTATTAACAGTGCCATGTTACGCATGAATGGTATCCCTGTTTGTACTTTTGGTGTGCATTGCGGAGGCCACATATGGAGCCCTTTGTTACGGCTTAAGGTTTATTAATAGAAATGAGGCAATTGCGTGGACTATTAAAAAGTGTTCTGAGTACTATCTATGCTTTGAGTCAAGTTCTTCAATTAAATTTAAAAATTAATATAGTACCAAAAACTATAAAACACAAAAAACCATCATCATCACCAAGTTCTCTAAACCTATCATTCACTAATATTTGTGGTCTTCGAAGTAACTTTTCTTCTGTTGAGTCTTATATCTTGCAAAGTTCACCAGACCTACTTCCACTTTGTAAGACTAGTTTGAGTTTAGCTGTCTCATCTTGCGATCTAAGTGTTGATGGTTATTTTCCTTTAATTCGTAAAGACTCCAATAGTCACATGCTTAGCCTGGACATTTACATTCGTAAGAACTCACCCATTTGTCGTGAAACTAAGTTTGAATCCACAGACTATTCTTTCATATGCTTTTGTTTAGCACTACTTCACTCTATTGCCTTTCTCTTTGTTCTGTATCGCTCTCCTTCATCTCAAGACTGCACTCTTTTTGATGTTATTTCTGATCATATTGACCAAGCCCTCTCTTTTTATCCATCAGCCTATATTGTTGTTGTCAGTGACTTTAATGCTCATCACATGGAATGGCTTGGCTCTAGTGTCAGTGATTCTGCAGGCATTAAAGCTCACAACTTTTGCCTTTCTCAATCCTTAACTCAAATAGTCAACGTTACAAATCGCTTTTTAGACAACCTGCATCATTTACCTTCTCTACTCGACTTATGTCTTGTTTCTGATCCTAGTCAGTGCTCAGTTTCTCCACACTTACCCTTAGGTTCTTCTGATTACAGTTTGATCTCTCTAAAACTAATATCTCATTCTTCTTCATCACCTGAATTCCCCTATTATTGTAGCTCTTACAATTACAGTAAAACTGCCTGGGATTTTTTCCGTGATTTTCTTCGTGATGGCCTCAGGGTAGAAATCTTTTGTCTTCCGGTAGACAAATGTGCTTCTTACATAACTTCGTGGATTCAGGCTGGTATGGAATTTTTTGTTCCCTCTCGACGATTCCAGTTCAAGCCTCACTCTCCCTTATGGTTTTCCTTACACTGTGCTGCTGCGATTGCCAATCGAAGCCATTACTTCCATATTTATCAGCAAAACAATTCTCCTGAAAACAGACGTCTATTTATTACAGCTAGAAACCATTGTAAAAAGGTTTTGTCTAACGCCAAAGCCCGCTATTCCCAGGTCATGAAATCTCGTATCTCATCTCAAAAATTAGGCTTTCGTGACTTCTGGAGAATCTTTAATAATATTAATAATAAGGGCAAATCTTTAGTTCCACCTCTCTTGTATGGTTCAGATTTTGTCACCTCACCTAAAGACAAAGCTGAATTGTTTGCTAAAAACTTTTCATCAATATCATCTGTTGATTCCACTAGTTGCATTCTACATGATATTGCCAACAAACAGGTTGATCCATTGCTTGACATTCGTATCACTCCAGCTTTTGTATACAAAGTGATTTCCTGCCTAGACTCTTCTACAGCTTGTGGCCAGGACAACATACCTGTTATTGTCTTGCAGAAGTGTTCTCCGGAGCTGTCGTCTATACTCTCAAAACTATTTAACAAGTGCTTATCAGAGTCTTGTTTTCCAGCCTGCTGGAAAGCGGCATCTGTTATCCCTATCTTCAAAAATTCTGGAGAGCGATCTGATTTGTCTAACTACCGTCCCATTTGTCTTCTTCCTATCATAAGCAAAGTTTTTGAAACTTTAATTTAGAAACACTTAATTTCTCATCTTGAATCCAATAACTTTCTGACCATCAATATGGATTTCAATCTTCTCGTTCAACAGCTAGTTTGCTAACAGTAATAACCGATAGGTTTTATCGTGCATTCGATAAAGGTGGAGAGGTTAAGGCCATTGCTCTTGACATTTCGAAAGCTTTTGATAAAGTTTAGCATGCTGGTCTTCTCCATAAGCTTTCTTCTTATGGTGTATCTGGCAACATCTTTAAGATTATTGAACCCTTCCTTTCACTCTTCTTCTTATTCTGTAACTTCAGGGGTTCCTCAAGGTTCTATTCTTGGTCCTATACTCTTTTTAATTTACATTAAAGATCTTCCAGATATTCTCACATCTAAGGTGGCATTGTTTGCTGATGATACTAGCATTTATTCTTGTCGTGATAAAAAAACCAACACTCTCTGATTGCTTGGAGGAGGCATTTGAGCTTGAAAAGGATCTCACTTCTGGTACAGCAGCTCACAATGGCTGGTGAACTTCAATACAGATAAAACTCATTTTTTTCAGCCAATCGTTATCGCAATAGCTTAGATTTTCCTATATTTATGAACGGTGATGTACTCGATAAGTCATTCACTCTTCATCTTTTAGGATTAACTCTTACTTCCTTTAAGCCGTCCGTCAATCGTTATCTTGCTCTATAATCTTCATCTTTTCTCTTCCAGTAACTTCCAACATTAATTAGTGGTTGCCTGCAGCTTTTTTTGAAGCAAAGATGTTTGAAAAAAAAAATTCACATTGACAAAACCACTAAAAATCAGCTTTAGTCAAGAAAATGTCTCAGAATCTAACAAAGTTATACCATCTGAACCGAAACCGGCACCATCTGCAGTACTGTCACCACCTCCGACATCCGCACCAACAGTAACTCCATCACCTCTACCAATAACATCAGAACCCCAGCTGCCATCTACGACCATGTCTCCATCAACAAACACATTGCAACTAGCAATGCTACCCCTATTGAATGCCAAGGTTGGAGATCAAAAATTAAAGCGTTCAACAAGGGTACGTATCCTGAGAAAATTTTACCAACCAGAATCCGGTAAATCTTTGACGTTAGACGACTTCAAGAAATGAACCTGAAAACTATGTTTATATCGATTAACAATTAAAAACATGGAAGGGGATGTAGAAATATGACATTAATCATTTCTTGTTATCATCGTTGTTATATTGTTGTTGTTTATATTTACTGTTATTTTCATCTTTAAAAACTAACATTGTTTGAGATATTATATATATGATCTGGAACAACAACTAACTTTTGTTTACTTCTGGAAGCTTGAGCACAACTTTCTTTGTCCGTCTAAATTCCAAGGAGATGGAGCTGATAAGAGGATCGGAAAATTTCATTGCACGGTTAAAGACGACTTTAAAATTTGCTTGTCTTGAACATTTACGAGCATGTAGTTTATGATGTTGTCTATAATATTTGTTTTAGCATTCAGATGCTTCCTCAGCTAAAACTCCCAAGGGAATTGGTAAGTTTATCATTATTTCTGCTCCATGTGCAAGAACTTTATGAACAGTTGACGACACTTTATGCCAATCATACAAATCTAAGCATCAAAGATATACTGTTTTGCAGTATATTTCAAATAACTTTGGAATCAAAGTTTGCTGAAATATTATTGCAATTAAGACATTTTTGAATATTTTAATAATTGTCTCATCAATCCCAAATACTTCGCTTCGTTCTTTTGGGTCAGAGAATGTTTTTCTGCAAACATTTCTTGTTGTAGATGTTCCACTAACTGCAGGAAAATCAACTATGAAATGCTTCCTTTTGAACATTAATTGCTGGATGAATTTTTTTTTGCTCCCGTGTGTTGTATTGAATTCTTTGCTTACTCTCCATTCTTTGAATTTGAACCTGTATGAAATATTTAAAAAACACTCTAGAAATCTTATCCAAGCATATAACGGAGATATTCCATAGATAATTGTATTTTTTTTCTGTAAATCCACTTAGAAAGTTCTTCAAACACGTCATTGCAATTGGTGTAGCTCCAAAAATATAACACCTTTGCGTTGACGATGTGTTTGTTATAATTGCTGGACCTTTTCGGTCAATAATGCACAAAATCAATAATAAAAAATTTTCCATTATTCAATGGATGCAAATTCAAAATATCTTTACCTGTTTGACGCTGTTTGTCTAAAACGATTGCGGCAGTTTCTTTAATGAAATGAAGTTTAATTGGCCTACAAAATCATATACTACGAGGCATCAAGTTGGTCTACAAAAAGTTATTTTGTGAATTTGACATACTGAGCCTCAAAGGTGTTGTTACAATTGCAAACATGTTTGAAACCTGACTGTCAAGAGAATTGGAAAACCTCTAGTTGTACAAAGCTTGTCCTGTAGATCCATCCAAACCCCAACTGTTTAATAGCAACACATTTTAACTTAGTTTATTACTGATATCCAAATAGTCAATTTTTTTTTTGTCTCATTTTACAATTCTTTCACCGGTGTGATTCGTAAGTGCTTGTAAACCTACTTTGACGCTTAAATCACTGACTTCTAAAAGATTATGCTGTGGACCACACAACTTAAATGCTTTTTCAACTGTTGAATAAGATTGATATCTTATTTTAGATTCCTGCTGTATTCGTTTATAGCCAGATACGCTAAGATCTACGTTAATTATTATTTCAGCGGCTTTTTCAGTTATCATTTTATCGTTGTCACATGTCAGCTGAACAAACATGATGTAAGTCTTTATGGTTTTTGATGACATGTGTTAACACATTGAACAAAGAAAAATCTTTTAGATTATTTCCTTTTTTCGGACTATAAGTAATGATTTTTCAATTGAATATTATTGCAAATAATTATCTAATTAAATGCCAATTATTAATAGTAAACTATCAATTTCAATTAACTATTGAATATAAAATCTAATGTTGACTTGATCAATTATCACTTGGGAAAACAAAAAATTGAATATTGGCTATAATCCAACTTCAAATAGAATTTTCTCGCATAGTCGCAAAAAGTCGCAGGTAATTTTTTAGTTTTTTAAAAATACACTCAATTTCACGTTATTCAATAGTAGTTTGGTTTTTAATAATACCTTTTGATACCATATTTTTTGCGAGTGGAAGTTGGAAATTGCGATTTAAACTTTTTCGGCTTAGGTAAAGACGAAGCCTATCCTTATCCTATCTTTCCTTAGGAAAGTTAGGATAGGCCTACATCATGAAACTTGAAAATAATAAGACGTATATAACTTGATACTTTTTAACATGTAAAAAAAATAGGAGATGAAACACGATCAGAAAAAAAAATTGTTCATGATATTCTGCAAAAAAAAAAAAAACTTTTTAATTAATTTTTCAAAAAACTTAAATTGCCAACTATTTTTGACTGTGCTGGTCACTATCATACGAACTATGATAGTGACCAGCACCAGTCACTATCATTAGAGTAGAAATATTTTCGATTTTCCTTAATCTGAGTATTTTAAAGCAGTAGGAATTTAGTTTTCAAAAATTTGAGACAACTTGTTTTTGTATTTTGGACGCTCAAAAACCCACAGTGCTTTGGTCTTATTATCAACGGTAAGAAATTTTACTTCAAGCCTAATAATCTTCACAAGTGGTTGAAAAATGGATTTCAAACACATTCTCGAAACCAATGTTAGGTTTGCGCTCATGTTAGGAAATAAAAAAGGCCTTTATCTTTAATTATACAAGTCCACTAACGACATGCCGATAACGACAAAAAACAACAACAACAAAACAATCCATTGCTATAAATATTATTATAAAAATATATATACATATATAATGTATATATATATATATATATATATATATATATATATATATATATATATATATATATATATATATATATATATATATATATATATATATATATATATGTATATATATTTATGTTTATAATATTATAACAATATTTATAAAAATGGATTTTTCTTTTTTTTTTGTTTTTTACGCAAAACCTCCCTGTGTTAAAAAAAAATGTTTGTTTTTTTGTGAGACCGCTTCCTTGGAGTGATTCTCTAATATATCAGTGCCTGTCTCTGATAAATTACTTTTGGTAATTTTTTGTTTATGGTTACTATCGTTTTCTTATAAAACCTTTTTTATAATAAATCTTTTGCTTTGAAGCGTTTTGTTACCTAAAAATTTTTATATAAATCCATAGTTTTTTTCAAATAATTATTCTACTATAATCATGTATAGTAAAGGTGTATAAATCTTACTAAAATCAAAATGCCAACTTTTTTTGAGTTTAAATTAACCGTTCCGACTCGTGCTGTCAAAACTGACCCAAGGAAATTAAGACATTAATGTTTTAATTTCCGAGGGTCTTAATTTCCCTCTTCACCGGTGTCGCGTTAAATAAGTAGATCGTTAAATAAGTAGACAGTCAGTTCTGCGCAAGCGTGACGCATGCGCAGATACGGCGTAAAGCTTCTGTTAGGTAGGTTAAATCTATCGTTAAATATGTAACCTTGTTTCCGTTAGGTATAAACTCAAAAACAAAAATAATCATATTTTTAAATTTTTTAAAGTTATATAATTAAAATGCCAGTCTATAATTAACCTGATAAAGATGTTTAGCAGTATGTCTCTGATGGAATAATAAATTATTATAACAAAAGAATGTTAACTTTGTGGTATGTGTATATATGACCCACTATTTAAGTTAAACTTTTATATAATTCATGATTAAGAGTTTATTATTGTTGTATATTTTATATTATTGTATGTTTCTGAAGTTAATTTTGTACTATGTCTCAGCATCTCAAAACACAGTTGTTTTGAGATTTCCATTTTATGCATTAACTTATTTGTCAATTTTGCTCAGAACTATTAGTCATTTTTGTTATATATTTAAGTGTTGCAATTAAGTTTTACCAGAAATATTTATTGAAAACAATCTAAGACTAAATTAACTGTAATGGATTTGAACCTAATTTTCAGAAAGTGACCCTAGGTACAGTTCAAATAAAGCTTATTGTACGTTAGGGTGGGTCATACTTTTAAAATTTTGGATATGGGAGCGCGCGCAACATTTTTTTATGTATTAGGGTATTAGAAGAGACGTGAATAATTTTTTTTTTCTTAAAAAGTTCATCTAGTGTGGGCGCAGGGCGTTTGAAAAATGTCAGTTTTACGAAAATCTTATTATATTGGCATTTTTCGGCCTTTTTTATATTAGCCAAAGGAATGGCAATTATTAAAAAACAATCAGACATAATATAGACATAAAAAAATATATATATATTCGGTGCTACTTTTTTAATGCTATACAAACACGATAGACGTAAGAAAAGTTGGCTACCATTATAGATTTTACAAAAAAATTCTACTTATAAATTTTAAAAATGAGAGCGTGCGTGATATTTTTTTTATGTATTACGATATTAGATAAGACGTGAATAATTTTTTTTTTCCTAAAAAGTTCATCTATTGTGGGCGCAGGGCATTTAAAAAACGATAGTTTTACTAAAAATGCATCAAATTAGCACTTTTCTGTCCTTTTATTTAAGCCTATGGCGATGCAATCATCAAAAAACAACCAGGTATAATATAGACATTAAAATAAAACATAATTTTGGGTGCTACTCTTCATAAAGTCATAAATAAAATATATAAAATGTCATCTAAAAGATACAATATATTTAAAGTTCAACTTATTTACTGTGATCATAAATAATCAAAGCAAAACATCAAAAAATTAATATTGCTTAAATTAATTTAAATAGATATTTTTTTGATTGGTTCACGGGCATGATTTCTCGATGTGCTAATGTTGCTCTTATGAACCCATCTCTTCTATCTTTTCCAAATACCGATTGAGAAGCTCGTGTGACTTCTTGGACACATCGTTCAATAGCTTGCCCATGAACAGGAAAACAAGGTACATACATCGGAATATCATTGTATTTTAAAAGTTCATCCTTTGACAATAAACATGTAAGTAAAGGTTCGTGTACATCCAAGCTCCAATCAATTAGATCAAAAAGTGATTCAGCATTTTCATTATGTATATGATGTTTTCTGCTTCTTACACTAGTGTTTCCGTATTTTAAATCTCCTCTTAATTTTAAAATTGTTTCAACTGCAAATTGTCTTTCTGTTTTTTCTAGACTACATAACCACGTTTGAAGAACATTTTCACTATGAGCATTCCATGAAGAAGATAAAACGTAGGGCATTACAATGTCTTTAACTTTAAGTCTTTGATGACAAAGAAGTTTTAACTGCTTGAGTATATGATTAGGCCCTTCAGTCCACTTCCACTTTACTTTGATTTCAAACCAAAGTGGCGCATAAACACCAACAATAAACTCCACCAGAAGTTGCAGATTATATGTTTCTTCAACTGAAAGTACGATTTCGGAGCACCAAAGTAAACATATTCTATTTGCAAAATTCAACCATCTTGCATGCGAATGTGGACTAATTTCTTTACTTTTAAGATTTTCCGGAAAAACCCCAGCGTTAATTGCATGGGTAATTTTATAAAGATACTTTTGATCATCTGATAGCGACTTTACAACTTCAGAGTCAAGTTCTATTATTGCATTAGGAAATTCAATTTTTACTATGCTATCTTTGACTTTGAAGCTAGTTGCCTTACCTATAAGTTTTCCAATAGAACCAGAAAAATTATTTTTAGACGTAGTTTTTCCATCAAGCTGAATCATTAGATGTTGAAGAGGTAGTTCATTTGTATGAAGAGCACAAATTATCCACATTAATTTTTTATCCAATTTATGTTCAAGGAAATGGATAACACCTCCTTTCCAACCAGTGTTTAAATTTGTTGAGTCTGCACCAATGGCAACTAAATAGTCTCCGACATCATGATTCACAATCCATTCGTAAATATTATCAGCTATTTGCTCAGCTGCAGTCTCTACTCTTTCTTCAGAATTGTTAGTGAAATGAAATTGGTATTTTCCTCCAGGTTCAGAACAAACTGAATAATGTTCTTCTTTTTTTTCCGATGGGTGTAATTTTCCATCTTCTTCTTCTCTCATGTACTTAGTCAAATCTTTTCGTCCATCAAAAAATATACATTGAATATTATCATTCATCGCTACTTTTTCAGCTCTACCTCGGATTTCTTTCATTAACTTAATCTTACTTCGTTTTATTTTGTTGTGATCAACGAAAATATCAGTATTTTTCTTTAAAAAATTTGCATCTTTTGCAGAAGCTAAAGTAGCAGTAGCTATGGCTGCTGCAGCTCTGTTAGATACCCCATACCTAATAGCTGCTTGAGAAACCCTGGTAATATCTAAGTAATTTTTTTTCAAACTGAAGTCAACTTTTTCTGTATTATATGCATTTTTGTTGCCAATGTCCGAATCGTCTGTTGTTTGAAATTCTACTGCTAAAGAGCAATTCCACGACCGTCTCACAAAAAATGAAAAAATTAAACAAAACCAATATACATAATACTATATATCAGTAGAAAGCTCTACTTTTCTTATTTCAGAAAATATATAGTTTGTTATAGTTTGCCGCTATCATAAAAAATTATATGGGCTGAAACAGAAGGTAAAAATAGGCGTTTTTGCGATAATTTAAATCGTTTTTAATCGCCGAAGTTTAATTGAACCTTTAAAAAATTCAAAAACTGTCTTGCTCATTGCAATCAGGTTTTTAGCTGCACTAATCATTGCTAATTATGATAAAAACATACTTATTGCCAGACGAATTTAGAAAACCATTTATTTTAATTAAATGTTATTACCACTATTGTCACGCTGTGACATGTCACACTGTGACAATTAGGGTACCAATAGTTTTGTTTCTAAGACAACCAATAAAATTTAGGATTTCAAAATTCCAGCGCAATGAGAACTCTATCTAGTACATCTAAATAAATACTAACATGTTTAAAAAAATAATTAGCTCAAGTTATTTTTAGAATCTTTTTATGTCACGCCGTGACGTCACGGTGTGACAATTTTTAAACAAAATTTAAAACAATATTCAAAACTGCTTAACTGAAACCACAATTCAGTTTTTATCAACTTTAATCGGGCAGATTGTTGTGCAGTTAACTTTCTTTGCGTTTTAAACTACGAAAAATAGGTATGTTTTGGATAGGCAACATTTGCCCAGTTATCCTTGAGGCACTCTGTAAAGGATAGTTGTAACTCCATTGAGCCTTGGATGTAATACATCCATCTCCATAACTATTGTGTTGCTTTTTTTTAATCTTTAAAGGGTTTAATATGTCTCTTACTCATGCTGAACGTCAAAGGAAATATCGTGAAAGGCAGTTAGAAAAATTTGGCGATAAAGTGTTTAAAGAAAAAGATTTAAAAAAGAGAAAAGAAAGACAACTTGCTAAATTGGAGACTCAACGAGAAAAAGGAAAGCATTGAAAGAGAAAGAGCAGACAAAAAATAGCAGAATCAAAATCTGTAGCTGTTACATCACCCTCTTACAAATCTGCAATCACTCTTGGAAAAGCTGTTAAGAGAGCCGAATCAGCACTACCAAAATCACCCAGAAAGACGGCAAAAGTTGTACAAAAACTTTTAACAAAAATGAACGAAACCCCTAGTCCAGAAAAAATACTTAGTGAAAATGCATTAGATTCTTTAACTGTAAAATTGGTTCTTGATTTTTACCAGCGTGATGATATATCTCGTCAAGCACCCGGTAAAAGAGACACCACTGTGGTGAGATTAAAGAATAAGAAAAAGCTGCAAAAACATCATTTGTATGTGAATGCTATTGATGCTTATGCTGTTTTTAAAGGTGATTATTCTGAAGAATCAGTTGGAAAATCAAAGTTTGCTAGTTTACGCCCACTACATGTGCTTTTGTCTAGTTCAATGTCAAGAAATGTTTCTTGTTGTCAACGACATCAAAATATAGTTCTTAACTTTGCCCTGCACAAGTTTGATTCAAATTTTCTATTGTATTCACATGAATTTCCTCTTAGCATCGTATATAATAGTGAAAAAGACATTTGTTATAATAATATGTGCACTACATGCAAAGATGCTGCAAAGTTTCATAATCTTTATGTTTTGAATGAAATTGACAAGAATAAATGCATTACATGGTACCAATGGGAAAAAGTTGCAGATGGTTATGGAAAAGAATATATTAAAAAGATTAAAAAAAAGGGAAGAGCTGATGATTTTTACAGCACCTTTTCAAAATCTTTACCTTCATTTCTTTGGCATTATTTTATTAAACAGAAACAATCAAAGACATCGTGATCATAAGATCCAACCTCAAAGTAAACCAGACACAGCTGTCCTTCAAGTAAATTTTGCTGAAAATTTTTCAACTTTGTGGCAAGATAAAATGCAGTCAGCATATTGATACAAGAAGCAAGTTACTGTGTTTACTGCTGTATTTTAGTACCAAAATTCATTCTCGTCATCTGTCATCGCTTCAGATGATTTAAGCCATTCAAAAAAATTTATTCTTGTATTTGTTCATAATTTATTATCTAACTATATTGAATTAAGTGTTAAAATACTACAGATTTAGACAGACGAGCCAAGTAATTAATTTAAATATCGTTTTATTGCATCAGCAATACCCTGGTTGGAAGAGCAGCATGATTTAAAATTATTCTGGAACTTTTTTGCTGCTTCACATGGGAATGGATCGGTACATGCTATTGGTGGGACCGTTAAAAGAATAGCAACGCAAAAAATAATCCAGAGAAAACATATAATAACTGATGCCATAACTTTTTATGAAGCTGTTAAAAATGAGACTAATTTCAATGTCTATTTTGTTTGTATGGAAGATATTATAAATACAATTTAAAAATTTAAAATTGATGAGTTATTTACATAAGCACCAGCAAAACCAGGAATATTTGCAGCGAACCTAATTAACAACAATAATGGGAAAATACAAATGCCATCCTATTCAAGTGCCAAGTATTTAGTCAAACAACTTATGTCTACAGATAAAATCACTAAAAAACTTTAAAACGTTGTTTATATGACAGCAATATAATATGGACACGATTAGACACTGATATAGTATGGGCGTGTTCTGAAGATTACTATGTAAGAACTATTTTTATGAAGATGTAATTATATATTTGTCTAATACCTCTCTACTAAGTTTTAAATTTATTAAAAACAGCCCATTTACCTGGTTTATAACTACCCAAATGTGTCTGGTCACGCTGTGACGTCACGCTGTGACGTTTACCACTAGTTAATTAAAGGTGCGCCTGTTTAAAATTTAATTAAAAAAATGTAATTTAGCTATAAAACTTGTAAGAGTAATGTCTAAACTTTTTGTTTAATGCCAAGTTAATAATTCAGTTCATCTATATTAGCTGAATCACGGTGTTGATCTAAAAACTAAAAAACAATGAGAAAATATTGGTCACGCTGTGACGTTTTATATTTTCTTGCATGAATGAGAGGCCAATATATCCACCCAAATTTTTCTTCTTGTTTTTTGTAGCACCTATTATGAGCTAACTAAAAAGCAAAAAATATTCTTCTTATATCTATTTTAATAACTAAGTATTAAAGACTTAAGACAAAAAAAAAGACGGGTGTCACGCTGTGACGGTCGTGGAATTGCTCTAAAGGAGAAAATAAACTATGTTAAACAATTTTAATGAAAAAAATTTATAATCAATTTATACTCAACTTTTTAATTCACAGTTTAAACAAAAATTGACAAAAATATTTTTAGCATTTTAGCATTTACTTGCATCCTCACTAAGTGTTCCAGGTATTTTAGAGTCTGATTCTTTTCTACCTAAATATCTTGTTAGCCGATGTGTCTCTGGTATATCAACTAATCCTATTTGTAAAGAACTTTTGTTACCAATTTTATTTCTTTGAGCTTGTAGGAAAAATAGTTCTTGCAAAGGTATCTTTGCTACTTTTGGACATATGCAAGTTACATGAGCTTTAAAAAGACAACCATTGCATCCATTTTCATTACAGCTAAAGATGTTGCACTTACATTTCGTCAAGTCAAATAACTTATCAAGCTTGTCCGTATACATATTTCTTTTTTTTGTAGTTCTCAGTTTTCTAATGTCTTTTGCAATCTTCCATTCAAGGACAAGTTTATCGACTGCGTGTTTTTCTGAGACCAACGGGATTGTAGAATTTGCTGACATCCAAATACTTTTTATTTTAATAAATATTTGTATACACATACATCTTGTATTCAAATGTGTAACTGATCTATCACGCAACAAAATTCCATACCGTAAACTATCTCTCAGCGTAGGCAGCTCTGATAAACAAAGTTCGAGTCCATTACCCAATAGCTCATGCAATTTAGGGCATTTTAACATTGTTTGAGCTCGAGTAGATTTAGCCATTTATAGCAATGAAATTGATGTTATGTTTGTTAAGAAATATTGGTACTTTTTGTAGTAGGTAAATGTAATAATAATGTAATAATAAATTTTTGTAGTAGGTAGTATGGTTAAAAAATTAGAAGAATGAGAAGATCAAAATCAATCTTATTGATTGTCAGAAAGTAAATTTTTCAACTCAAGATAAAATATTTATACTATTATGTTAATTGAAAAAAGTGCTTGCTAATCATACTATAATCTAATTCAGAAGATTAGATGGGTCAGAGCTTCAAAGTTTGGATTAAAAATTATAACGTTTATAAATACTCTGTGGTATAACAAACACCTTCAGCATTTTTGCATGCACCTTTGCGAAAATTAACAAAATATCTCAAACTTAGGTAAAAAAACGACCTTTATAAATATGTTATAAATTTGTTTATTACATTTTTATTACAATATTTAGGATGCCAAAGTGATCATAAATAAATAAAACTCGTTTAAACCGCAAATCGTCAGGAAACTATTATCTTAGTAATTATCCTACAAATAAGCTATTGGAACTTTATAAAAATAAAAAATCCTACACCATTTCCTGTATTTAAATAAATTTAATGGTTTTTAATAATAATGGAAGGGAGGATATAAGTCCAAAGCCCACAAAGTTTGATGACTATGTTTCGTGATTCACCTCATTTTATACTAGTAGCATTACGCACATTGAAAATAACAACAACAAGTTTTGTATACTAATTTTTTTTTAAGTTTTTCGTAAAACTGTCGTTTTTTAAACGCCCTGCGCCTACAATAAGTGAACTTTTTAGGAAAAAAAAAATTATTCACGTCTTTTCTAATATCCTAACACATAAAAAAATTTTACGCGCGCTCCCGTTTCTAAAATTTATAAGTAGATATTTTTTGTAAAATCCATAATGGTAGCCAACTTTTCTTACGTCTATCGTGTTTGTATAGCATTAAGAAAAGTAGCACCGAATATATATATAAGTTTTTATGTCTATATTATGTCTGATTGTTTTTTAATAATTGTCTTTCCTTTGGCTAATATAAAAAAGGCCGAAAAATGCCAATATAATAAGATTTTTGTAAAACTGACATTTTTCAAACGCCCTGCGCTCACACTAGATAAACTTTTTAAGAAAAAAAAATTATTCACGTCTCTTCTAATACCCTAATACATAAAAAAAATGTTGCGCGCGCTCCCATATCCAAAATTTTAAAAGTACGACCCACCCTATTGTACGTAGGGCCACTAATTTTTAAACCCTTTTACTTGATGGAATTTTATTAGTATAAGTCAATATACTTGTACTAATACAAAGTAATTAGTATAGAGATATGATCGTATCAGTTTCGCTATTTTTAGACAAGTCAAGCCTTGAATTTGGGCATTGAACAAATCTGGCTATTGGTACACAAACTTCTTCTAGACCTTATTGGACTTCTTGCCTTAACAAAACTTGGAAAAAAAAATGTTATTACAATTACTGATCATTTAAGTAAATACATTGAAAAACTAACAAGTTATGTAACTACCTTATTTTATAGATTTTTGGTACTCTTCAAAAAACTCTAAAATTTTAGATTATTTGATAAAATCTGCTAATTTTCCTCAAACCAATCAAAAAGAAAAAGGTTCAGAGTTGAAACTGGTAACAGTAAAGCTTTGAAAAAAGCTGTTTGTTAATGATAGTATCATTGTAAAAAGGGGCTGTTCAAGTTCAAATTTTTGTAAAGTTATTTTTGTCTTTTTTTTTTATTAAATTTAGTTATCTTAAAGTTAAGTTTGTCAATAAAGTCTAAAGACAAGGCCTTAGATATTTTAAGAGACTCGTCTGGCTGGCTTGATGACACCTTAATTGAAATAGCACCAAGTTTTTTTTAATATCAGTTTTCTAAAATATTTGGATTTCCAAGTTTAAAGTATCTATTTTTAACTATAAAAAATATCTAAAATTTCATTTTTTGTTGTTTTAATTCAGGTGGTTTTTCAGAAAATTACAGTTGTATGCAAATGATTAATGTTAGAAAATCATATTGGGTGTTTCTAAGTAATGTGTCCTGATGTTGTTTCACATTAGAAGTGTGTTCAGTTTTATGATTCACTCTTTAATAGTTAAAGTAAAGATGATGCCCCATTGTTAGTACATAGAGTTGCACATGAAAATGATTGTGATCTTTTCTTAAAAGGAAATGCAACGGCTTTGTGTAGCAGTATCAACCTAAGTTTAATTATATAAAAAGATAATGACATGAGGTAGCATTACCTGAAATGTATTGAGAATGGTAAATTAGAGATGTTTCCTTTTGTTTCTGTGTTATACTGCCATAAAAGGTGTGTCTTTAGTACTATCATTGTTGTGAATGTATTCTTTGATTTCTGCTATTTTTGTTTTTATGACTTATTTGAATATTTAAATTCAATCAATATACATAAATACGTTTTTTTGTTTTTTATTGTTGGTTTGTTTATGTACCTTATGTTTTGGTTAATATTTAAAAAGTTCATTACTTATTTTATTTTTGTAAGTGTCTTATAGATGTCTAAAGTTATACATCTACAGTTATAGTTGGCTAATTTAGGTCCACTATTTCTTATTCTTAATTTTGTTATTGGCATGATGATTTGTTTTGCTCACTTTGTAGTTGTTTTTTTCTTACTGTCATCAGTTATTCAACTAGGGTTATCGGTATAAGATATAGTTAATAAGTACAGTTATTAAAGTCAGCTCTTTATTTACATATATTTGTTGCAGTTGCAGTTAACTATAGCTACTATAACAACTACACCAAAAGTAGTATTTAAAAATATGACTATTTTTAATTATAATGAGATATTTGATCAATTTTTTATAGAATATTGTGAAAGTATAGACTATTCTGACATGTTCATACCATGGCTGTTTTAACATTTTTAACATTTATATAATTTTAAATTTCAAATCCTTCTGGCACTGAATTAGAGTTCATTTTGTAAATCAATTTATTGACATATATTGATCAATGTATTTATTAAGTACTCTTCTGGCACAAAAGCAGGTGTTTTTATTATTTTTTTATTCATTGCGATTAAATGATACTATTTATATTATATTATATTTCTATTCAATATAGGCTTCCGTGTGGAAAAATCAAATTTCTTCCAAAAATGCCCAAGTTTTAACCAAGTTAAATTTTTTCAAAAGGACTTATTTTATTTTGCTATCTATATTGTGTAAGAATATTTTGATCTTAATTTCAAAATAAAGTTTTAGTGTAGCATGAAGTGTGTCGTTTCTTTGATCTTGTTTGTATTTAAAACATTCACATAGTAAGAAATAGTAAACTAAGTTTAGGTCACATTTTATTATTAATGTGCTAAACATACATTAAAACCGCTAAAATCGTCTAATAATACCCGTCTAGGTTGTTATTCAACGGTAGTACAGTAGTGGTGTAGTGGTAGAGCGCTCGCTGTATAATCGAGAAGTTCCGAGTTCGATCATCACAACGTCCTTGGCAGTACTGCGCTCAACTTGTTTCTCCGCGTAGCGGTCTTGTTCGTCATGGTTTGTGTTTCGAAGTTATAGAGTTGAGAGAGGGTTGTAACAACAACTAAAACAGCCTTCTTGACTGTAGTGGCTTTTTTGGCTTTGAGGAGGTAAATTAAGACACAAAAAAAGGCTAAACACGAATTAATAAATTCTATTCTTTTTTCTTCTCTTCGATAACATAAGAATACTGTCCTTATTATTTATCTGCGTAGAATCAAGTAACAATTACAAATTTAACAATTGTTAAAGATAAATAATTTAACGTGAAACATTTTGCTAAAATGCAGAGTTAAATTATTTAGGAATATAATAAATTTCCTTGTTAGATGACTATTTTATTTGATATCATTAATACGGGTGAATGACCTAAAAAAAAGCTTTTTCTTAAAAATAAGTTTCTTGTCATACTATACTATAAAGATATAAATTGCGACTAGAATATGCGTTGTGAGTTAAATATTATTAAAATTAGTAAATTATCATTGTAAAAATGCTGTAAAATAATAACAATTCGCATGACAAAGTAAATGCTTTAAGTTCGGTTAACGTATGTTTTTTATCTAATTTGTTTGTCTGGGTTCACACAAAATACCTTGATTGTTCAATTTGTCAACTTATTTAACGATCTACTTATTTAACCATGACTAATACGTTAAGTATCCGTCAACTAACGCATGCGCAGAATATCATTTTGCATCTTATTTAACGATCTTCTTATTTAATGTTACACCGCAGCCGTATTCCCATCTCTCCCTTAAGCTTAACGGAGCGTTAGTCAAAAATTTCTTTTAAATTACATTAATAAAAAATTTATTTAAAATTATAATTTTTTAAACATAAATGCTTTATTTTGGTATAATTTTTATTTGAACGAATTTATATAATTTTCGTCATTTCTTTACTTAGAAATATTCTAATGAAATTTCAGACAAAAGCTCCGTTAAGCTTAACGGAGAGATGAGAAAACGGCCGCCGGTCTTAATTTAAAATTGTTTGCCGTTAATTTAAACATAACAACAACAACAACAACAAATAAAACAATGTAGTTAGAAGCCTATTAAGAGCCACGTTTTAAGAAATGAATAACCGTCCTAAGTATTTTACCCCGTTTGAAGTTAGCCTGCACAATACAGAGAAAGATATCTGGGTATCATATCTCGGAAAGGTATATGACTTATCCCCTTTGTGTGCTCAATATCAAGGTGGGTAATAAAACTCTGTTTTAATCAAGATTTCCTTTATTAATAGGTTTTGTTAAAAAAAAAAACACACATAAAAAGCAAAAAATAACACCCGATTGCAATAGTATTTAAAACATATATTTTTTGCTCTAAACTGATTATAGTTTAGCGTCAAAAAATGTTTTTTTTTAACATGTTTTTGTTTATAATGAGTTCTGTTTAAGTGTAATAATTTAAATTACAGTTTTTTCTTTTTAAACTATCTTTATGTTTTGTTTTCACTTTTCTTGCTCTTGATAAATAACCACGTCTAGTGCTTATATCGTGCATACTGTAATAAAAAAAAGTTAGAAAAACTTGATATATATATATATATATATATATATATATATAATATATATATATATATATATATATATATATATATATATATATATATATATATATATATATATATATACATATATAAATATATATATACATATATAAATATATATATATATATATATATATATATATATATATATATATATATATATATATATATATACAGTACTGCGAATAAGTTTTAGACCACTTTTATAATTAGACGTATTTACAATTTTTTTCTATGTAATTTTTTTAAAGGGTACTTAAGTTTAATAATATATAAGAAAAGTTGAAAGAATATATTATTTTGAATATATAAGAAAAGTTGAAAGAATATATTATTTTGAATAAATAAACAAAATTGATGAGGAAACATGAGGGATTTTTTTGTTTATTTATTAAAATGATGTGTCATAACAAATACATCCAAAACAGGATATTCGAAGAATGCTGTTACTGAAATCAGAGAAACTGGCTCGAAGATAGCAGGCTCGAAGATAGGCTGGCTTGAAGATAGAAAGAAAAGTGGTAGACCTCCTAAACTAACAAAAGATGACAATAAATATTTAAAAACCCTATCTTTAAGAAATACAAAAAAAGCATCAATCGAGCTGGCAAAAGACATTAACACAGCAACTGGGAAAAATGTCAGCTCTTCTTTTATTCGATGGCACCTACTTAAATCGGGATTAAGAGGGTGTGCTGCAATTCAAAAACCATTATTACGGTGTAGCAATAAAGAAAAACGACTTAAATATGCAAATAAAAAACAAAGATTGGGTCCAGGAAATGTTTAATCAGGTTCTGTACACCGATGAGTCCAAATTCGAAATTTTTGGAACAAAAGGACGCCAATATGTTTGAAGAAGAATTGAAGAAGCCTATCAGCCCGAGTGTTTAAACCCTAATATTAAACACAGAGGAGGTTCTTTACAAGTTTGGGGCTGTTTATCTTCATCTGGAGTAGGTGATTTGATCAAAATAAGGGGGTGACTCGCCGGGGAATGTTATGTGGACATTCTAAGGCATCATGCTGTATCATCCGGAATGAGACTAATAGGTCATAATTTTATTCTGCAGCAGGACAATGACCCAAAACATTGTTCCCGATTGGCAAAAAATTATTTAAATGAAATGGCAGAGGAAGGAGTACTGGAATTGATGACATGACCTCTCCAGAGTCCAGTTTTGAATATAATTGAGCATAACGGGTGATGCGGAAGTTATCGGACAAAATAAAAACGTCAATAACTTATTTATAAATAAAAAAACAAACTACTATTATATTTTTTTTAAATAAAGCATTTATCTTTTAATAAAAATATATTATTTTTTATATGAAAAAACACCACCATCTGCAATTGATCTCAATTTTGCTCTGACGCCTTTCATATGCGACTGTAAAAAGTTTAAATCAATTTCTTGTAGTTTTAGTTTAATGCAATCAATCAAAACTTGCTCTGTTGAAGCTTGCCAATCTCCCTCGTAAACCTTTTGTGCCAAATGTCCCCAAAAATTTTCAGTTGGTCGTGCTTGAGGCACATTTGGGGGATTGGATTCTTTATCAACGTAATAGACATATTGGTCCATCCAATTTAGAGAATCTTTAGAATAATGAGAACTTGCTAAATCTGGCCAAAATAAATAGTTAAAGTCTCCATGATACTTGTGAATAAATGGAAGAAGTAGTTTTTCTAAACATTCATTAATATAGATTGATAAATTGATCGTATAGCCTTGGAAGTGCGAAACAATGGCTCGGACATACCACGGTCAGATATGGCTATCCACATTAATAATTTTTTTGGAAATTTTTTTTTCCCTATAAAACGAACACTTTCTGGGCATGTCTTTTTGTTGTTTGTGTAGTATCAGGAATTTCCAGGCATGTTGTCCCCTGCAAAACAAAAGTATTTTTCGTCATCGATGACTAGAAGCGATTTTGTGTTATAGAGTTGGTTAACTAGTTTCCTGCTTCTTTTCTTTGCTTTTATTTGTTGTTCTATAGTGTATTTTGGAGTCTTTTCACGTTTTCTATATTTAATATTCATTTTTTTTTAACTGACGACCAATTGTCGATTGGATTACACCGAATTTAATACCTATTTTTCTCTGACTAACCCCTTTTCGATTGTTGACAAGTGTCGTTAATTTGGCTTTCTTTTCTCTAGTCCAGGATGTCGGACGACCAGGGTGCTTTCTATCAGAAAACGATTGAACAGTTTCAAGTCTTTTGAGGTTATCATATATTGTACTTTGAGCAAATCCTTCCTTTTCAAAATGATTTACGATTTTTTTTTTTTAATATTAGGTTTATTTACAAAAAACATTTTTAGTCGCTTTCGAAAAGATTCTCGTTCAGCTGCATTTAACCTCATTTTAAATAATTGTGTTTCAAATAATAAAGTTTATATTTTATAGAACGTTTATGCCTACGCATAAAACCACAAAAACTAATTATTATGCTCAAATAATGAAATTAGGATTTGTCCGATAACTTCAGCATCACCCTTTATTTGGGATTACCTGGACAGAAAGAATATCGAACATGCTCCCCAAAACGCTGAAGAATGTTTTGAAGTACTTCAAAGAGAATGGCACAACAAACCCCAGGATTTTATAACTAAATTGTATGAATCTATTCCCAGGCAATTATTGGGTGGGATTGAGGCAAAAGGAGGACATAGTAAAATTAAGAGTTTTTTATGAAGTTTGAAATTAAAAAATTTGTAATTGTTCCATATTTTGTGTGAAATACATGTGTTTTAATAAGTTTATAATTTATAACTACAAACTTGAATATTAGAGAAGAATTCTCCTAGTTTTAGACCACTTACATTTTTTCAATGTAAGTGGTCTAAAACTTATTCACATTACTGTATATGTATGTATGTGTATATATATGAAATATATATATATATATATATATATATATATATATATATATATATATATATATATATATATATATATATGATAGTATATTTATATATATATATATATATATGATAGTATATATATATACATATATGTATATATATACATATATATATGTAAATATATATACATATATATATATGTATATATATACTTATATATATATATATATATATATATATATATATATATATATATATATATATATATATATATATATATATATGTATATATATATATATAAGTATATATATACATATATATTTAAAAATGTATATATATACATATATATGTATATATATATATATATGTATATATATATATATATATATATATATATATATATATATATATATATATATGTATGTATACACTTATATATATATATATACATATATATATGTATATATATATATTTATATATATATATATACATATATATATATAAGTATATTTATACATTTTCACATTATTAAAATTAATAATGTGAAAATCAAATCAAGTTTCATTTTTAGTGATTATTAAAATATTTAGGTTAGAAGTTTAATACTTGTGAAGAATTTTTCTAAATTATATTAGTCCTAAAACATGTATTGTTAATAGCTTTAGTTTAGGAAAGTTAGCATTTACCTTTAGTTTTTATGTAAGTTATTACTCTGCCCTTTTTATTATCCACTACTATACACAGTGCAAGACATGGTAACTTAATATACTGTCCCACTTTTTTTATTGTCTATGTTATGAACAGCACAAGACAGCGATACAAAAAAATGATTAAAAAAATATTTTTATTTCACTATTTAATTTCTTTAAATATATTTCTTATATAATTTTAGTAAAGCTGTTTAAGGTAAAAAGCATAGACAAATATAATTTTTTTATCATTGAAAAAATAAAAAATGACATATAACTTTTATAAGGCTATGAAAATTATCATTTTAAGTTTCCTTTTTTTGTTGTTGCTGAGTTTATTTTTTGTTTCATTTTTGATGGGATAGTTTCTCTTTTGCAATTCTGGTTTAAGGTTATTTTTTTCATTGGTTTGAAAGTTAGTTTCTTATAGTATTGTCACAGTCAATATTATGTAATGATAGTTTAACCTTTCTTCTGATGCCTCATTGTCTACCAAAATAATTTATTCAATGAATCTTTATTTAGTTAAAACATATTAGACACCCATATTTAAAAGAATTTGATTAAATCGATTACTAAGTAAAAAGTAATTTTGATCCCTTTATATATTTTCCTAGATAAAAATTTCATCAATATTAGCAAGACTTTTAGGTTTTTGATTTTCAGACTATTTCTTATTTTCAAAATATTATCTTATCTTGTGCAATATATAATATTTTTCATGTTAACACAATTAAAAAAATTATTTAAAATCTATAATTATTGTTTATTAGATAAGTGTTTTGTATTTAAAAAAATACATAACATTTAACAGTATTTAGTATTTCTAAAGGTATTAGTTGGCTCAAATGTCTTTTGGAAAATGGACTTTATCTAATGTGTTCTAAGGAGTGTATTAGGCGAGTATGAAATTTAGATCTTCATAATGCAAATCTTCCACAAAATGTGGAATGATCTGAATAAACTTAGGGTTTAGCTTTTTCTTTTATAATAATTTATTTTATAAGCTTATGCTTGTGCTTTGGAAATAAATGAACACAAAAAACAAATATATATATATATATATATATATATATATATATATATATATATATATATATATATATATATATATATATATATATATATATATATTTATCATATTTATATAATTTTTTAAGTTTTTATTTTATTTCTATGTTTATTTATACATATTTAAATTTATTATTTTGTTATAGAAATATATTCTTTATATATATTTTTGTATTTTTTATTTATTTGTTATATATTATATTTCTTTTTTTCATCTATTTACAATAACGATTAATTACAGTAATATAACCATATTTGCTAATATCCTCGTAAGTATTCGTTTTTTTAAAAATCTGTCTCTATAAGTGTTACTATAGGTATATATATATATATATATATATATATATATATATATATATATATATATATATATATATATATATATATATATATATATATATATATATATATATATATATATATATATATATATATAGAACCCTTAGATGTTGTCCGAAAGTTTTTTCGATATTTTGTTGACAAAAAGTAAAAATTAAAATGCAAGACCGGAATTTTTTTTTTTTAATAATGATAGACTGCCTGCCCCAACCAAACCCTCAGTCGATGTAGCAGCACTCCCTTGCGGGTCAGGCTATTTGTCAGTCGATGTAGCAGCACTCCCTTGCGAGTCAGGCTATTTGTCAGTCGATGTAGCAGCACTCCCTTGCGAGTCAGGCTATTTGTCAGTCGATGTAGCAGCACTCCCTTGTGAGTCAGGCTATAAGATAGTCGATGTAGCAACACTCCGCGCATGATTTACATTAAAAAAAAAAAAAAAAAAAAACATTTTATTAAAAAAAATAAAAATAAAAACATTTTATTAAAAAAAATAAAAATAAAAACATTGTTTATATTGTTAAAAACATTCAAAATGTTATAAAAACATTCAGAAGGTTTTTAAAAACATTCTGTTCAATTAGAGTTGAGTTTTTGTGGTTTTTTTAAAAAACGATTAATTTGTAATTAAATTAATGGTTTTTACTTTCGTCCAACACGGAAATGTTGGACGAAAGTCAAAAGTAATTAAAAGTGACGTATGTGTTGGCGTAAGAATCACTTTTTTCCTTCCGCTCTTCCTAAAGCCAACAAACTATATATATATATATATATATATATATATATATATATATATATATATATATATATATATATATATATATATATATATATATATAAGGTAAACAGTACAGTTATTGGATAGGGACAGTTATTGGACACTAAAGAATTTATTTAAAAAAATAAGAATAGATTTGAAAAAACTTGTACAATATTGTCATAGATGTTTTCGTAAATAATTTTGACATGCATATAATCCCTTCTTTACTGGCTAACTCTGCAATATTTATGTCAAATAACATGTTTTGTTGTGCTGTACTGTGTGTGCATTATAATAGTGAATTTTCTTACAAAATTACTTAAGAGTTGAACTTTTTAAAAACATAAGTATAAAAATAATTCATTTGGAAGTATGTACAAAATATAATTATTAAAAGTGTATGAATTTCAAACAATCACAATCTATGGTTCTAATCATTCATGTGTTCAATTTTTTTCAGCATGTTTTTTGTAAAAAAAAAATTTTTTGTAAAACAGTGAAATAATTGATAAAATAAACACAATTGTTAAAATAATAAAGAAATATCATTAAATATATCATTGAATTATAATGCATGTTTTATTTATTATGTATGAAAGACTGACATGAAGTTAAGTAATACCTTAAATGTCCAATAACTGTACTATTTACTGTATATGTATAAACATATTAAAAGTATATTTTTATACTAATGTTTCTAAAAAGTTTAATTCTTAAGTAATTTTATAAGAAAAAGTAGTTCTAAAATAATAAAACCACATTACCAGCACTTACATTGTAATAAAACCACATTACCAGCACTTACATTGTAATAAAACCACATTACCAGCACTTACATTGTAATAAAACCACATTACCAGCACTTACATTGTAATAAAACCACATTACCAGCACTTACATTGTAATAAAACCACATTACCAGCACTTACATTGTAATAAAACCACATTACCAGCACTTACATTGTAATAAAACCACATTACCAGCACTTACATTGCAATAAAACCACATTACCAGCACTTACATTGTAATAAAACCACATTACCAGCACTTACATTGTAATAAAACCACATTACCAGCACTTACATTGTAATAAAACCACATTACCAGCACTTACATTGTAATAAAACCACATTACCAGCACTTACATTGTAATAAAACCACATTACCAGCACTTACATTGTAATAAAACCACATTATCAGCACTTACATTGTAATAAAACCACATTACCAGCACTTACATTGTAATAAACCACATTACCAGCACTTACATTGTAATAAAACCACATTACCAGCTCTTACATTGTAATAAAATTTAGTAAAAAAGATCTGTTAAGTATTAAATTAAAAAAAAAAAAAAAATAGTCCTAAAATAACCCTTTGTGGGTTTAGTAGTGATGGGACATTATCAAATGGCTTTACACCATTTTGATAATGCCCCATCACTACTAAATGAGCTCAGTTTCAGGAGTTGTTTGGAATCAAACAACTCCTGAAAATGGATTTTTGTAAATGCTTTACAAAAATCCAAAGAAAAAACATTAACAGATTTGTTCTTTCTTTTATCATATCCAATTTTGAAAAAAGCAATGTCGCTAAATTTTTTGTTTTAACAAATCTGTGTTGTTCTTGTATTATTGAAATGCTTTAATTTAAATGATTCATTATAACGTCAATGGCTTTACCAGTGTTTTCCATTAGTTAACAAACAATAGTCAAAGAAAACAGATAGTAGTTACATGCAGCCTCCCCCTCCCCCCTCCCCCTGTTTTAAAAGGTGGTATAATATTTGCTTTGAACCATTAGCAGGCAATTCTCAACTCAGAAATAAGTAATTAAAGATTATACAAAGTGCAATATTGAGATTTTTCTTTCATAAACAACTGTATTGCAAAAATATGGCTCCCAAGTTCTCTAAAGCCTCAAAATCTCTGCTAATACATCAGAAGGACTAGCAGCATTGCCTGAATTCACTTTTTTTTTTTTCCACATTGTTTTTACCTTAACTTTATTTGTGAATAATTTCCTATTTATGTGAAAACATGTTGTGTTTAACTTTCTTTTAACTTTTAATGATGCACCTGTTGCTATTAAAAGTGAATTTGGTACAGACACACCTTGCTCTTGTGATACTTTGATGTTTTTAAACCATCAAAATATCGCAAGAGCAAGGTGTACCTGAGTTAGTTTTTACTCATTACTACCAGAAATTTTGTAATTTAGGTGATACTTTACTAAAACCAATTTTGCATTCTGGAGGAAAAGATATATCTCATTGGTTTGATAAAAAAACACAAGACGTATGTATTATAGTTTTTTATTGGGTTGATAATAAATATTTCATTAAAAAATATTTTTTAATGAAGTTTCTTGTTGAAGCTAAATTTCAAATTGTGTATAAAAATCTAAGACACAACTATCTTTTTATTTATTTGTAAACGAAGAAAATAATTTTAACACAAAGAAAATTGTACACAATTGTGTTATTTTTTTTTTACCCTTTTACAAAAATTGTAATATATTATTTCAAAGATTTTTTATATTTTCATCTCATTATTTCAAAGAATTTTATGTTTTTACTTCATTATTACAATTAACATTTGTTATGTTTATTTTATTGTAAAAATGAACAATAATCAATTTTAGATACGTTTATGCATTGATCCAGTTACAAACTGCCAATTTCCATATACTCCTATGGGAAGATTTCTTCATACACCTCCTCTTTGTCCTAGGACAGATTGGTGCAATGATTTTGGAAGACCATGGTGGAAAAGTATAAGTTACTGCATTGGAGTTCTTACTAAAAAAGTTCGAAAAATCAGAATTATCAACACACTAACATCACATGAACAAGTTTTGGAGGTTGATTTTATTCTTTAATTTGAGATTAAAGTGATAGTTTCTGCAATTTTTTTTAACTTTTTGTTTTATAAATAATATTTAGAGCATATTCTTTTTACAACAACATTTTAATAATATTTTCTTCTTTTATAATTTTTTATAATAAATAAATTTTCAAATACTTTAAAGAAAAGAAAAAAATATTTTTTTACAAGGTTTTCTTCATATTATTATTCATTGCTCTTAGATTTTTTTCACATTAGCATTATTTACTGCTCTCAGATAAAGGGTTTAAGTTAAAATAAATCTGGAGTTTTTTATTACATAATTGTTAGTCATATACCCTGAAATAATTCTAGCTAAAAATTAAATCGTAGGCGCTTCTAATTTATATTTTGCGGGTTTTATAGATTTTAACATATTAACCGTCATACTTAATGCTTTAACTTTGAGCTATAAATGATTTTAAAAACTTATACATAAAGTTATTACTGATAATAATAATTGTAATAATAATAATAACAATAATAATAATAATAATAGTAATAATGATATATCAATACCGAAACAGAGGTAATGCCTCGCTGCAGAACCCATCACTAGGTTATTGCAGCCGTTGCTATAAATACAACCTTACAACTAAAGCCGTTGCTTAAGGAGGATAACCACAAAACACCAAACAAGCATTTAATTGTGAACGTCGCTGGCTTCAACACCACTGTGAATGAAGCTGATAGATTTTTTTCTGTTAAAAGTTTAATTTGAATTTGATGTTGTAAAACATATTTAATTTATAATTGTTTTATAAGAAAATCTTTAATTTTATTTATTACCATAAGCACAATTAATGTTATCTTAAGCGCATTTAATGTTTAACATTAAATGCGTCCAAGGTAACATTAAGTGTGTCTTAGGTTATATCTTAGACGCACTTAATTTTACTTTATCCTTCTTTTCAAATTTTTATTATTATTGTTATTTATTAGATTTTATACTAATCTATATTTTCTTATTCTTTTTTATAGTTAATATTCTTAATTACCTATATTTTTGTTTATAAAATAGGTTTGCTGTGAAGAAACTGTAAGTGAAATTCTGCAACGTTACCTCTTTTACAACGTGCATGCTTCAAGTTATACTTGGAAATACAGAGGCATTAATTTAGATATGGAAAAAACTCTAGAGGAAAACCAAATTGAAGATGAAAGTGAAGTATTTTATACTTTGGGCCTAGATGAAGACATGTTTTTGCCCTCTGTTCATATTTATTTTAATGATGATCTTACCGATGCTTGAAGAATTTATGATGTTTAATTTATTAGAATGACATATTTAAAGTTTAAAAAAAGAACGGGTATTGAATTTCACTATCAGAGCTTGGAGTTAATCTATTATAAAAGTTTGTTACGGCTATACAATATTAGATAATGTAATGTAATATAATATAATATAATATACATATATATATATATATATATATATACATATACATATATATATATATATATATATATATATATATATATATATATATATATATATATATATATATATATATATATATATATATATATATATATATATATATATATATATATATATATATATATATATTAAAAGCAGAGAACTCGTTAGGTTGAACATTTCTAGTTTGTGAGGTTGAACAGGTTGAAACTTATAGCATGTGATCTTGAAGTTATTCTAGGATATTTTAGGTAATTGTTTAGGATGGTTTAGGTATTAAACTTGGTTTTACACACTTAAACACATATGGAACATCACAAGGTCTTTCTTTGCCATATTTTTTAGTTAAAACAAAAACTTTTTCAAACAATCGTGTCTTTCTTATCTGATATATTGCATCTGGTTTAACAGCCAACCACTTTCTTCTTTTTTTTTGGTGTTAGAGGAAGACGAAAAGTTTTTTCTTTAAAAATTTTATCATGATTTGTTACAATTTGTGACACAGCATTTGCGACTCATGTTTATCACAAAGTAAATTAAAAATTTAAACATTGACTAAATATTTTAGCCAGCATTTTTACTTTATGTTACAGAGTATAGGAAATAAAAAATGTTCGCTTCCAGATAATGACGTCATCCACATAGTTAATAGGCCTTTTATTACATGTACAGCAATTAATAATTAGTAGCAGTAATTAGTAGCAATAATTAATAATACAAATAAACAATAAATAAATAATAAGATAATAATAATTAGTAGCAGTAATCACAGCAAAAGCCGCACGCCATAACTACGCGGGTGGATATAAACTTTTATTGGTTAACAAAAAGGTAAAATAAAGCGCGATAATGAAGATAATAAGTTTATAATCTTTCATATATTATCGTAAATGTATGAAATTTTACCTTTAGTTTACATTATTGGTAATTTGCAATTTCAAGTTTATATATATTATTATATTATGAATAATATATATAATATTATGAATTATAATACAATATTTTATGTAATTATAAGTTTGAACCGTCTTTTATTAAATTATAACAAACAAAGATATGAATAAAATTTAATTTATTTAATTTATATTCAATACAAATTAATTCAAATGATTGAATTAATTTGTCTTGTCGCAAGAAAGAAGAATATTTTTTCAACATTTTTTAATATTTTAATGAAACAGGCAAAGTTGCATGACGTATTGAGTGTTGACGTCGTCTGTATGCACCCATAACATTTGCCCCAACGTTTTTTACCATGTAATGCGTTTGTCACGCGCAGCATGTAAATGTCTATTAGTATACCAGAAGTAACTTGTCTATTAGTATAAAAGAAACATTTAGATTTTTTTATACCAAATGTTCTTTGTTTTGTAAATAATTTACGGAAGGAGAACTGGTAGGTTAGAAAATTAATTCAGACTAAATGAAGAAGTTCATCATCAGCAGATTTTACTGCGTCTAGAACTGCTTGGATTGATTGAAATAGATCTTAACACACACTTTGTCACTTGTAGAAGATTATCATGTAGTGGAGATTCAATATACAATAATACAATGAATGTTGAATTGAGGAAATTTCTTATACAATTTCCTTAATAGCAATAAACACAAAAATATATAAGTATATTTTTCCGAAAATAATCGAAAACTATTTAACTTTGATTTAAGAAATTACAGTTTTTTTATACAACCGATTCTCCAAACAAACATTGATAAAACCTACATATTTTTGGAGTTATTAAAAATTTTTCAGAATGAAATTTGTTTAAATGAACTAAAAGTAGTACTTTTTTTAATTGATATATTTATTTTAAATTAAACTGATTTTTATTTTATTATTCGATATAAATGTAAAATTTATACATTAATGCCATTATTTGTTGTTAAAAGTTGTCATAGGCTATTTGTGTTTTTTTTTCTGTTCTTGTATTTGAGATATTTTTAGACCAGATGGTTTTTAGCAAATATCCGCATTTCTTTTCCATTTATACAATCGAATTGTATTGTCATTATGTATTTTTATTTGAACTATACTTTTGTAATTAAAAGATTTTACCCCTTAAATGTTTTATCCTTAGAAGTTGTACAAAAAGTTGTGTATAACATTTTATTTTAGAATAAATTTTATCAGAGTAAATATACAACTAAATTTATTTATATTAATGGTAGCAAAAACGTCTGTAAACATATTTCAAATTAACTTTTTTTTCAAATCTTTTGGCTTGAGTATTTTCAGCTGTCTAGAGTTAAAAAAATTTAACAATTTAAAAATGTGTTTCACACATTGAACTGACAAATTGTTATTTTCATTTTTTTGGTAAAAGCTGTGGCTATCATAAACTAATCATTAAAATTGTTGCTAACGATAAATTGTTGCTAACAATAAAAGATTCTTTTCTGATATTGTCAAAACAACAAACCTAAAGCCGAAAATTACAGTGGGTGGCCAAATCATTTAGAGCAGTTTACTTTTTTTGTAATTTTAAAGTTACGAATTTTGCAAGCAAATAAGTTTTAAGATTTTTCTTGTCTATCTTAGTTACTGATATCATTATTATTGTTTTCAAAAAATCAGGTTATTTCTCATTTAGCTGTCAATTATTGAAAAGTGTTGTTGGAGTGAGTTCAATTATTCATTTTTGGAATAACTTTTAACAAGTTTTTTGAGTTCAGGACTATCAAAACGTAAGTATTGATTAATAATTTACTAGTTTTGTTAGTTTTTAATACAAAAATCACACTTCGTTACTATTCCTCTCTTTATTCTTTTAACCACAAGAAAATTAAGTAAAAACTGTTCTCATTTCGTTCTCAGAGAGATAGCATCAATTATAAGTGTTTTGAAACCAGTAGTGAACCAAATTAAAAGAAAAAATGATAAAAATGTGCCTCTATAAGTAAAACATGTCAGAAAAAATAGCTGAAAAAAGATCACTACTCGAAGTTGAAGTCAGGGACATCAGTCTTAAAAAAAAGTTATTTATGAAAGAAGATAACAAAGATTTACTTAATTTTCAAGATAAAAGATAACAACGATTTACCTAACTTTTATGAAAAAAGAGAATAACCTACTATATTTTTAATAAGTGAAACATAAACCGTCAGTATATTAGAAAAACTAAATGAAAATAAATTAATTCGTACTTTTTAAAAATGTGCGCGAGATCATTAGGACTTTCGATTGCTCTTTTTTTCAAAAATTCTTCAAACTTATCTTTCATTTCAATATTATGTAGAAAAAGGCATAACTCGAATTTTTAAAAATGGCGACACAACTAACACTTCACATTAGAACCCTGTGTGTCTTACATCAGTTCTTTTCGAACTTTTAGTTTATTTTACAAAAATGTTTAAAATGATATGAACAAATATTACGTTAATAAAGTAGTTAACTGATGCAGTGTGGGTATTTTTTTATTCAATATAACAAGACAGCAAGACATTGAAGTGATCAGACGTGTATTTTGTTGCTGAAAACTTATCAAAAGATTAAAATTTTAGAAAAAATTATATAGGACAAGACATACAACTACCTAGTAATGAATAATTTAATATTTAAAAACCAATTCGGCTATTGTTCAGTTTACACGTGAAGTCTCAAAGTCTTGGTAAATCACAATATACATTTGGTATTTTTATCGATTTATCAAAAGCTTTTGACACAGTTAATCACTGTATTTACCTAAAAAACTTGAATTCTACAGAATAAGTGATAAATTGATAAAATGGTACAAAACCTACTTGTCAACTAGGAAGCAATTCATTTACTATAGGGATGAACTACCTTCTATTAGTCTCAAAACAAAACTTTATTTAAAATAAAATGTGGTGTTCTTCAGGGTTCTATTCCACTCATTTTTTTTAGTATATATTAATGATTTAAATGAAGCTTCTGATCTTATTTTCCGTTCCTCAACAAATATACGTTTTTTAAAAAAAATTTGTCGAAACTTTTTATCTATAGAATAGAATTTAAAGAAGATTCCTTTATTAGGTTTCTTGGCATTTATCTTGATGAAAATCCGTCATGGAAAATTCATATTGATTATATATCAACAAAAGTTGCAAAAATATTGGAATCCTCTATAAGGCTAGAAATTATTTAAATAAAAATAATTTAAAACAACTATAATACTTATTTATTTATAGCTATATAAACTATGGCAATATTTATAGCTATATAAATATTGCCTGAGGAAATACAGGTAAAAGTAAGTTACGATGTTTTTATCAACATCAAAAATATGCAATGCGCAAAATATATTTTTCAAATTGTTTTTTAAATACGAAACTTTTGTTCATAGGTATAAATGTTTTAACGTTTATGAATTTAACATTTATAATACCTTTTGTTTTACGTTTTATTGTATAAGTAACCCATTATTAAATGTTCTTAAAGATAAATGCACCCTTAAAGCAAAGAATAAATACAGTTTGCGAAATATTGGCTATTTTAACGAACCCTTTTGTCAAACGAAGTTTAATCAACTTTGTATACTTATCGAGCACCTTATCTTTAGAATAAAGTTGTTCAACCCAATTTTGTTTTTTCAATCTGTTTTCCAGTTTTTAAAAATAAATTAAAGAATATTATTTTTTCGATGGATAATATATTAAAATGTTTTTGAGATATTATTTTTAACCATTTATTATTTAAACTATTTTAGATTGCTATTTTGATTTTAACTATTTGTATTATATTTTATTTATATTTTAATTTTTATATGATTCTGACGACAAGATCAGTATGATCTTCTTCCAGGTGGCAAGTTTATACGACATGTATTAAATGTAAACTGAAAAAAAAAAATTAATTAATTCTTACTTATATTTAAGTTATTAAATTTTTATAAAAAATGAGTTCAAAACATCGAAGTCTTGATAAAAGTAGCATGAACAACAAAAAGATTAGCGTTAATAAGTGCAAATTTAAAACTGACTAATGATCGAGCTGATGGGTTGCTAAAAGAAAATTTTTTTTCATTTTACACTGTGTTTCATCAATAAAGACTCAGAAATCAAAAATTATATACATATATATATATATATATATATATATATATATATATATATATATATATATATATATATATATATATATAATTTTTGATTTCTGAGACTTTATTGATGAAACACAGTGTAAAATGAAAAAAATTTTGTTAAGTGATTTTCTACTAATATAAAATTGCTCTGTTCTTTTAAGAACATTGAGCTCTCTATTTTTTGGAATACATTTTAAAGTTGTTTAAATATATATATATATATATATATATATATATATATATATATATATATATATTTATATAATATATGTAATATATATATATATATTATATATATATATATATATTATATATATATATATATATATATATATATATATATATATATATATACATATATATATATATATATATATATATATATATATATATATATATATATATATATATATATATATATATATATATATATATATATATATATATATATATATATATATATTATGGGATGCGTAATTATAAAAGAAAAACTTTAAATTGTGCTTTCACAAGCCATCAGCTTAGTGATGCAGCAAGTTCTGTTTTGGAAGGGAAAAAAAGTGTTACTGCTGCTGCTAAAGAATTTGACATCAAGAGAATGACATTAACAAGATACATTTTAAAACTTAATTCTGGTGGTTACCCTTCCATGGGTTATTCCAAACCTAGATTAATTTTTTTCAGTGCCTCCAATTGTTGTGTTTCCTCGCAAAAATTACAAAGATTATTTTGTTAATAATGGCCCACCAGACTGTATTGGGGTAGGTAATGGAAGTAGCTGGCTTACAGAAATTGAATTCAAAATTTTTTTGCAACATTTCATTAGGCATGTGAAGCCTTCAAATGAATATAAAATTCTGTTGATTTTGGACAATCACTCTTCTCACTTACATTTTGAAACACTAAACTTAATCAAGGAGAATGGAATCGTCATGTTGTCTTTACCACCACACTGCAGCCATAAGCTGCAGCCACTAGATGCATCAGTGTTTGGACCATTTAAAAAGTAGGGGAGACCGGGGGTAGTTGACTCGGTTGTTACTCTATGAGCTCTGTAGCCCTAACAGCACATTTTTTTGAAAATCTTTAAGTGTAGTCTCAAAGAGTATGAATTTGGGTAACTAATAAAATGTGCATTCATTTACAAAAAAAAATTCTTGGAGCCTTCCCGGGCCCTAAAAAAAAAAAAATTGCGCCAACTTACCCCGCCACGAGGTAAGTTGGCGCAAACTATAAAAATGATTAATAATGTACTATTAAGTGCAAAATTAATAGAAACTTTTTTACTATCAGTTTTGGCAATAAGTTTAAGCCAAAAATTTAATATGAGTTTTAACTGGTACCAAATATTAGTACGTATAACAGTCAAAACAGTAGCCAACTTTTTATCTGTGAAAAAAAAATCTTTTGTAAGAGTAAGTTTTTTCAATATTGTTAAAAATTTAAAAAAAAAATTAATTTTATAAAAATATATACTTTTTTCCATAGCAAGTGCTATGAGCCAACTTACCCCGTGAACATTTTGTCAACTTAACCCGAAAGCCTTTTTTTCAATAAACAGTCTATAGATCCTGAAAAACGGCAAACTTTGAAAAAAAGTCTGACTGGATATAGTAATTCAATTGTGACTGGAACTTTTACAATTTTTTTTTTCATACGACCAACTATTTTCTTTGTAAAGTAAAAAGGAAGCGATGATCCAAAAGTTACGTTTTTGTCCAAAAAACACATAAATTTTAAGATCTCCCATGCGCATCCGCGAATCTTGATAATACTATAGTGAATGATGAAATGGTCAATTAGGAAGGTTCTGTGTCATTTTTGTCACTTTCTGATGAAAGACTCTGAAGATAAACGTAGTTCGTCAACTTACCCTTGCGGCCAACTAGCCCCGGTCTCCCCTACCTATCAGTTGCACAAGATGCATGGCTGAGAAACAATTCTGGAAAAGCAATAACAATTTATGATACGAAAAATTGTATCTAATTCATTGCCATTAGCTATAACGTGTACTAACATTACAAAGGGTTTTCAAAAAACTGGTGTATACCCGTACAAGGCAAACATTTTTGCTGATTATTTTTTACCATCATTTGTCACAGACCGTATAGAACCTGCAAATCTCGTATCTGAGCTATCACACAGGGCTTTTTCTGAAGTACATTTAACATCATCTTCAGGTTAATCTGTCAAAAATAATATTAATAAAGAGACAACGCTACTTATTCCTGAAACTCCTAAAGCATTTTCTCCAGAAACTGTGCAACCTTTCCTAAAAGCAGCACCAAGAAAGATACATTTGACAAGACAAAGAAAAAGGAAAGCTGCTATTTTAACAGATACTCCAAAAAGAATTATATTAAATTAGCAGCAAACTAAGAAACCAAAAAAGTTGAGAAATAAAAAAAATTATCTACCTGTCAATCTTTTTCAAATAATAATAAAGAGCATGGCAATAAAGAGACTCAGTTACATTGTATATTAAAAAAGTAAAGAAACAAACAAACAAAAAAACTGAGAAGAAAGAAATTTTAAAGAAACCAAAAAAAAGTTCTGCCTGTCAATCCTTTGCAGATCATGGTAATAAGCAGACTCTGCTGCTTTGTATATTAAAAAAAGTTAAAAAACAATCTAACAAAAAAAACGAAGATGACAAAAAAATTAAAGACAAGTGCAGAACACGATTATGCTTGTCTTGTATGTTGGGAAACTTATTCTGAAAGTCTATCAGAAGAAAATTGGATCTAGTGTCAAGGTTGCAATCAATGGTCTCATTCAAAATGTGATTCACATTATGGTCAAAACTATATTTGTATTAACCGCAAAATGAAAATTGAAGACTAACATTAAGTGTTTAGTTTTTATTTTATCATAATATTAACAAGTTTTGTTTAAAAATGTGTTTAAAAAGTTGTGTTTAGTTTTAAGATTGAAAAGTTTTGTTTTGTTTTTATTTTAGTCTCAAAATTATTAGTTTTTATATTCATATCTTAAATAATTTGTTAAAATTGAAAGTATATATTTAATTTATAAGGAAGCTATGTTTTGGTTTTATAACAGAGTTAATAGTTGTCACAGAAATACATTCATTTTTTTATTGCTCAACTTACCCTACACAATCGCTTACCCCACTGGGGTAGGTTGAGCAGCCTAATAAACTTTAGATAATATTTTCTAACACAAATCGAAAAAAGTTTTTTTTTGTCTCAACCGTTTTTTAGCAGATCAAATTATCTTTCTAATAGTGAAAAAATTATGTTAATCCGATATGCCGTTCAAGAGATCAGTTAGATTTAGTAAAAATTGCCTATTGACATTAAGTTTTAATATGTCTAAGTCAGACATGATATCACGATAAAAACTTTGAAAGCGATTTTATTTTTTGATTACCTAATTATAAAGTAATTCATCAAGTTAGAGAAACTAATAAGGAAAGTGGGAATTTGTGTGTATAAAAAAAACTCAATATTATTCAAATTTAAACTAAATTTAAGTTGAACCACAAACGATTACGAATTGTTATGCACTGAAATCATCAGTAAAACCTTAAAAAAAGGTTATTATCCATACTTTATACAGATCGCCCTCTGGAAGCATTTAGGTATTTGAAAATTACATTAAAAGTAAAATTAAAATATTCATCTATAAACATTTTTTTTGGTCTCAATATATTAGATTATGACAATAAAAGAAACATATAAAACTTTTTTAACGTCATTTTTCAAAACAGTTATATTCCTTTAATTTATAAACACAGGTAACATGTAAACCAACACAAGTAACTAATGATTTAATCAATAAACCAACACAAGTAACATGTAAACCATAAAAAAGTGTAACATATTTAGATCAAGTTATTACAAATGAATTTATAATAATTTATAATAAATATTGTTCATGCTTAAATACAAACTAGGATTAGTTCCAAACCGATTCACAGGAAACTTCTTTCAATCTAATATCAACAAACACAAGAGCAACTGGTAACTTTATTGTACCCCTGAAAAAAAAAAAAAGTTCTCAATTTTCTATTTCTTATCGTGGCCCATATTTATTCAACAAATTAATTCCGAACTATACCTCGATTTCTCTCCCAGGCAATATAACTTCTTTAAAGTCGAAGCTCAAAAATCATGTTCTTAATATGGATAATTACCTAGAAATGTTCTAGTTCTGATGGTAAATCAAAAATTACGCTCAAATTAAAATAATCTGCAATCAAATACATATGGAAAATGTAAATTTTTGTTTAACAAATAAAGCTAGTATTATTATTATAAACCTCAACACTAACACAAAACATAGTTCAATTAAAAAGAAAAGAAAAAAAAGTTTGCAATAATAACATGTAAAACATTTCTTTAATGAGAATCACATTGTTTATATGTGTGCTTTACGCAATACCTCAAGGTTCTCGATGATAAGACTAATCTCAGTCTTCTACGAGTTCCCTACAACAACAAAACCCTTCTTATCAAGTCATAGCATACCTAATTATTGCTTCCTATACTTAACGGTATTTTGTAAAATGTATTTTTTTTTTGTTTAGGAAGTACAGTTTCTTTATAATATTGCAGTGTAAAAAATTTGTAATTAATATGTAGTTGTGAAAATTTAAAGAAAAAAAAAAAAAAAAAATTTATAATTTTAAAAATAAGGACAGAAATATTTATATCTGACATTTTTGATAAATTTCTGATTTTTATCTCAGCTCTAAAAAGCAATTAAAATACGTTTAATAAATGACACTTCTATAAGATAATTACCTTCTATCCTGTATTAACTGGGACTCTCTAGTATGGCGGATTCAGCATTTTTTGATGTTTAAGAAAATATTTTTTTTACTATTTTCAACTAAAAATATATTCATTGATAAGTTTCAAATTTCATAATTATAATCTTATAAAATTCAAGAATTATGACCATATAAAATTTGTTACTCCCTCAAATTGAGGGGCGTTTAAACTTTATATACCAGGTCTATAAGTATGGAATGAGCGTTTTTTTTTTTCAAAATAAAACACTATTTTCTAATGGAAAAGTAAAAAATATTTTATTCAACGAATTTGCCATTGCTTTCTACACATTTTGACCACCTTTCTTGCAATTTGTGGATACCACGCCAATAAAACTTCGGAGACCCATTTTTCGAGGTCTCTTGAGGTAACTTTTTGAGGTAACTCTTCCCAGCCAAGTGATGTTATCGTTTCCTTGACCACTTTTTCTGTATGACTCGGAGCATTATCATGCAACAAAATTACCTTTTAGTGTCTTCTGGCCCATTCTGGTCGTTTTTCGATCAATGCATGGTTCAAATTGATCATTTTTTGTTGGTAGCATTGCGTATCAACAGTTTCGCCAGGTTTTAGAAGTTCATGATACACCACTCCCTTCTGGTCCCACCAAACACAGAGCATTGTCTTTTTTCCGAACCGATCAGGCTTTGCAGTCGATGTTAATGCTACTCCTGGATTTATCCATGATCTTTTGCGTTTGGGATTCTTAAAATAAATCCATGTTTCATCACTAGTCACAATTCGATGCAATACTGACTTCCTTTCGTGTCGTAACAGCAACATTTCACATGTAGTTTTTCGCTTTTCCATCTGCCTGTCATTCAATTCATGTGGCACCCATTTCCCACACTTTTGGATCTTTCCATAACTTTAAAACGGTCAGAAATTGCTGGTTGTGAAACATTTAACATTTCTGCCATTTGTTTTTGACTTAAAGTGTCATCTTCATCCAGTATTGCTTGCAATTCTGTGTCTTCATACTTTTTTGGTGGTCTTCCATGTTCTTCATTTCGCACATCAAAATTTTTATCTCTGAACCGTTGAAACCATCTTTTGCATGTTGCTTTCGATAGAGCATGATCACCATAAGCTTCGACAAGCATTCGATGCAATTCTGGAGCACTTTTCTTCAAATGAAACAAAAAATTAGTGTTTTCTGCAAATCATCATTTTCTGGTACAAAATTCGATATTTTTAACACGATTAAAAAAATATGATCTTGTTTATACAATGACTTGATGTTTACTAAATATGTTTGGCAGATGTTATAGCAACGAAATTAAAAAAAAATTAAGGCCCGTTCACAACAAATGTTCTCTATCGATACATTTGTAACTCGACGCTTGTAACTCGATGAATTTTTGAACACTTTTTAAGAGATTATACAGTGAAATTTAAAATTTTTTGATGAATATAAATTTAGTTAATAATAGTAAAAAAAAATATTTCATCAACTTGTTGTTCTCACGTTTGGGGCAGGGGAGGTGGGAAAAAATTTTGGGACTTCTTTGTTCCCAAGCTCCAATCATCGCAATTTTTTGCAAAGTATCCTTATTTAACATTTGTGTAAACATACAAATATTAAGAGTTTGCTTCATGGCTAGAAGTTAGCATTTTTGATCTCAAATATCAAAAAATGCTGTATCCGCCTCTTTAGATTTAATGATGCCAACTTGTTTTCCAGTAAAGATATCAGTAAATTATTTCAAACAGTAAACAAAGAACTTGATAAATTATCCCAATGATTTAAATCGAACAAATTGTTTTTAAACATCATAAAAATATATAAATACATTTTTTTCCATCGTTTTCATAAAAACCTAGATATTTCCCTAAAACATCCGGATCCTTTAATTGATAACAAATTATCAAAAAGAGAACAATCAATAAAGTTTTTAGATGTGGTACTGGTACATAAAATTTAACCTGGAGGGACCATATAGCACTATGCGTTTTGGGGTGTTCAAAATACAAAAACAAATTGTCTTAAATTTTTGAAAACTAAATTTTTGTTTTTCTTGCAGCGTTTCATGAATATTTTTTTTTATCTGTTAATTTTTATTGTTGTAAACCAAAAAATAGTTTAAATCGCAAATGAAGAAGAGATGTTCGAGGATGGCTAATAAAGTGGTTAGAAAGAAATTATTTGATAATCTCAAAATTGTTATCAGATACACGATATGAAGCAAGCATATTGAGAATGATAATGATGTTTTTAATGTTTAATATTTCCGGTTACTTTATCTCGGCAATGACCTATGTAGTTGTATAAATCCTGCTAATGTAGTTGTATAAATCCTGTGTCCTTGACAATGCACACCAAAAGCATTAACAAAAACAATATCTATGCGCAAATGCACTGTTAAAACTCTGATATTTTAAAGCTATTAATGAAATCAGACTCTCTGAGAGCTATCACAGAGTTCGGAAAACAATACTGTCAGCCAACTCCGTAACCATCAAACTGAGTTTTAGAGCTGTACCCTCATTAGGAGATAACAGGAGACACAATCAAAATTCTATGAGTAGAGTCAAGAAGATTCAGCATTCATTATCCATGGCAAGAAACTGTGTTACACAAGTTTACATCTACACCAGCCTAAAAAAAGAAGAAGGGATGCAAGACTGTTCAACAAAATTATTCTGTCTACTCTTAAAGTCTTTGTATAGAAGACCTTATGCAAGATATTAGCTGGATGCAGATAACTTCTGCCCAATATGAGTAACTTTATCAAAACACCATCTCTAGCTTTTACTCAACCTCGCAGGCGAATTTAGTAGCTGAGCTGCAACAAAGATTCAAGCAGAACACAAAAGTATATATAGTAATTTGCGAGTAGAGGCTGCCTTTGGAGAGGGGGGGGGGGATATACATGATTTTTTCGGGGTCTCAGGATTTTTAGGGCCTCATAATTTTAAAATCTAAATATATATCTTTTAATAAAAATATTAATATTATTGCATGTCTGTCAAATCTTTTTCTTTGTATTTGCGAACTTGTAATTATGATTGGGAGAAAGTTTGAATCTGGTCATAATAAGAGAAAAAGAAAACTCGAGGAAGAAAAATACCTCGCCACTCAGAAGAATTCAATTTTGCGTCACCTTAATCCACTGAGTGATGCAAATACTCAAGAGATCGCTACTTCTAAAGTTGCAAATCGTGTTCATCCTGATGATACCCCTCGTCTTGAAGATCCACAACCTCAAGATGATCTTGACAATCTTCCTGGGCTTGAAGAAGATCCAGATACACTACCTCATCATCATGGAGAAGATGATCCAGGTCCAATACAGCTTGAAGAAGATAATAATGGGATTTTTGGCCCTCAACCCGAAGATGATCAACAGCCCCTCTATGTTCCAGAAAATAATCTTGTTGAAGAAAATATTAAGTTTCCATCAACATCACAGTAGTAGGAAATTATTTTTGTATGAAAACAGTACAGTCCCTGTTATCCGTTACTCGGTTATCCGAAAAGTATTTTTATTTTTTATTTTTTATTTTTTTTATTTGTTAATTTACCTTTCTTTTTCATAGTTTCTATTGATATTTTGCATATTTTTGCCTTGTTTTGCGTTATTTAAATAATATAAATACTCATAATCACATTAGGAACTGTAACCTACTAATGCATATAAATTTTTTTTTTTTTCATTCTCCATATCCTTGTTATCCGACAATTTTTCTCTTATCCGGCACCCCTTGGTCCCATATTAGTCGGATAATCGAGACTCTACTGTATAAATCTTTCTTCTCTTATGAAAGATCCAATTCTAATTTCCTTAATTGTTGCATTTCAGAATTGAGGATCCTGCTCTTTGGCCCAAAATCTTAATGAATTCATTTAGAGAAATTCTGGTTCAACAAGGTCCTATAAAACTGAAGGAGGAAGATTTTCCAAAAGATGAGCATGGACGAAAATTCTCTGTGATGTATTATAAAGGGCATTTTCCAAATGGGGAAATTTATGAAAGAAAATGGTTAGTTTATTCCAAGCATTCAAAAGCATATTTCGTTTTCCTTGCAAAATATTTTCTATCGGAAAAAAGAGCTCAAAATTAATTGAAAATGGATATTCTGATTGGAAACATATAACATCAGATCTCAAGGACCATGAGAATTCCGTAAACCACAAGAAATTCTTTATAAAGTGGATGGATTTGGCTGCAAGAATGAAGAAAAATGAGACTGCCAATGAATGCAACTTAAAAAAAAATCAAATTAGAAGTGGAGTATTGGTGAAACATTTTGAAGAGAATAATTTAAGTTATAAAATTTCTTGCCTCTCACAACTTAGCATTCCAAGGACACACTGATAAATTATTTTCTAAAGGCAATGGAAATTTTTTGGGCTTGATTGAAATGATTTGAGAATTTGATCCAATACTTCAAGAGCATCTAAGAAAAATTAAATCACACGAAGTAAGTGATCACTATCTTGGCAAAAACATTCAAAACCAAGTTATTCAACTTTTGGGTTCAGAGATAAAGAAATCTATAACTTTAAATTGTCAGAATGCAAAATATTATTCAATAATTATGGATTGCACTACAGACGTAACTCACCCAGAACAATTATCCCTAGTTCTTAGATTTTATAACTGCAAGTTATTTGCAGTTGAAGAGCATTTTATTGGATTTGTTGATGTAAATAGGACAACCGGTGAAGTTTTAACAGAAACTTTCCTGAAACATTTGACAGAAGCAGGTCTAGATATATTAAATTGTCGAGGTCAATCATATGATAAAGAAGCAAACATGAAAGGGATTCATTCTGGAGTGCAAAAAAGAATAAGAGATTAACCCTAGAGCGTTTTTTGTGCCATGTAGTGCCCACAGTTTGAATTTGATGGTATGTGATGCTGCAAAATCTTCTTCAAAAGCAGTGTCATTTTTTGGTTTGGTATAAGAAGTTTATAACTTTTTCTCAGGTTCTAATATCAGATGGGCCATTTTAATGAAATCAGTGCAAACTTTGACTTTGAAGCCACTATCTCATACTCGATGGGAGTCTTGAGTGGAAAGCTTAAAGACATTAAAATATGAATATTCCAAAGTTTATGATGCTCTAGTTGAAATTGCTAACAGCTCAGAGTATGATACATCTACCAAATTTTATGCAAATAATCTTGCCAAGCAAATGTCCAAATTTACATTCATGGTAAGCTTGAGTGTATGGTATGACATATTATTTCAAGTAAATTTGATCAGCAAAAAAATGCAGTCTCCAGACTATGATCTATCAACAGCACAAACCGAAATTGATCAACTACTCAAGTATTTTAATGACTTTCGTGATAAAGAAATTAAGGATACCAAACTTTTTGCTATGGAAATTGCAGAAGAATTAGAAGTGAGTCCTCAGTTTGAAGCTGAAAACACAGTTCGTCCCCGAAAGAAAAAACTCTTTTTTCCTATGAATCTGCAGATGAACCAATTTTAAATCCAGAAACACAGTATGTGGTGGAAGTTTTCAATGTACTGGTAGATCAAGTGCTATCATCTTTAACAAGTCGATTTAATCAACTGAGGAACTTTCTGAGCTTTTTGGATTCTTATATAAAATTCTAGAAGTCACCCAAAATACTGAACCACTTAAGAAACATAGCAAGGATTTAGAGGTTGCCTTAACTGAAGATGGACATTCAGATGTGATCTCAAATCAATTATTTGATAAAATCAAAGCAATATCCAGTATGGTTCCAGTAAAATTGCTCCCTAAGGCACTGATCAAGTTTATTTTAGAAAATCACTACGAACAATCTTTTCCAAATTTAGTTATAGCATTGCGAACAGAGTTGTTACGACATAATATGTCTGGCAGATCTGTCGACATATTTTCAGACATATTTTCTTCCGACATAAAATATGTCCCACATATTTTCGATTGACATATTTTGACATATTTTTATGTTTGAATTATTTTCTGCTGACATAAAATATGTCAGACATATTTTCTATCGACATATTTTGACATAATTTTATGTCTGAATTATTTTCTGCTGACATAAAATATGTCAGACATATTTTCTGTCGACATATTTTGACATATTTTTATGTCTGAATTATTTTCTGCTGACATAAAATATGTCAGACATATTTTCTGTCGACATATTTTGACATATTTTTATGTCTGAATTATTTTCTGCTGACATAAAATATGTCAGACATATTTTCTGTCGACATATTTTGACATAATTTTATGTCTGAATTATTTTCTGCTGACATAAAATATGTCAGACATATTTTCTGTTGACATATTTTGACATATTTTTATGTCTGAATTATTTTCTGCTGACATAAAATATGTCAGACATATTTTCTATCGACATATTTTGAGATAATTTTATATCTGAATTATTAGCTGTTTGATATTCTTGAAGAAAAAATCAATCTAACAATTTTATTGCGCATTTCAACTTAATTTACAGAGTTAAGTAAAAATAGTTTAACAAATATGTTGCTTTTTTGCAATCAATTATAATTGAAGGTCAACAAAAAAAAATTTTTTTTTCTGGTGCCGAGCAAACAATTTGTTTTTTGGATTGCATTTCACATTTTGATTTTAAATATGCAACTCATTTTTTAACATCACGTCAAGTTGTAAAGATATTTGGGTTCAGATGATCTGAACCCAATACTAAATATAAAAATTTTTTGGCAAAAAAATTATTTGAAAAAATGCTAAAGACTCTTAAAAAATTGTCAACAAAATGTTTTTCAGCAATAATACAAAAAATGCTTATTTTTATTACAAACGAATAACATCTTCAAAATCTCTATGAAAATACGCTTTTTTTGAGACTCAGGTTGACATACTTTTGAACAACTTTTTTTTCAAATATCTTTACAACTTGACGTGATGGTAAAAAATGAGTTGCATATTTGAAATCAAAATAAGAAATCCTTCATAAAAAACAAATTGTTTTCTTGGCACCAGAAAAAAATTTTGTTTTTGTTGACCTGTGTTATGCATCATAAAACTTTTATTTTAAATCCTATAAGCAAATTTCTTTTGTTTCATAAAAGTCTTTTTCAGCCCTTTTTAGCGATGTATCATTTGATAGTATTGACAAAGTATTTTTAGCGATGTATCATTTGAGAGTATCGACTAGTATCGATGCATTATTTGATAGTATTTGATAGTATTGATTAGTATGGATTAGTATTGGCGATTTCCCTTATTAAAATGTAAAAACCATCTCAAGCTGAGTTTTTATTACTAAAAATGGTTTTTATTAATATGACTAAGCTTAAAATTATTCTCTTGATTAAAATAATGTTTAAAAAAAAAAAAAATTTAGTTATTTTTAACTAATAGTTGATTCATTCAATAAATTATTCTCCATTTTTGACTTTAAATTGTAAGGAAAACGAAAAAAATAATTATTCCAATATATATTTCACTCAAAACATTTTATGCAAGTTTATGGCAGTTAATTATGCTGTTATAATGCAATTGTCAATAAATTTTATTGTTAAATAAATCATAACTATTATAACTAAAAGTATATTATTCGTAATTAGTTATAAATTTTTACCGGTTAGTCTTCTTAATATGAATTTAATGAGCTGAATATATCTTTTGTGAAATATTTCAAATTCTTCAGCTTAAATGAATTTAATTTGGCACGAATTTTTTGAAATTCTGTGAACCGTTTTTTTCATAGAATCTTTTGAATTCAACTTTTCATAATGAAATCTTTTTCCGGATCAACTAATAATTAAAAATAACTGAAAAAGTTTTTTTTTTTAATTATTATTATTTTTATCAAAGAAATAATTTTAAGTTTAGTCATACTAATAAAAACCACTTTCAGTAATAAAAACTCAGCTTGAGATTTTATATTCTAATAAGGGAAAGCGCCAAAACTAATCAATACTAATCAATACTATCAAATAATATCAAATTATGCCTCGATACTAGTCAATATTAGTCAATACTGTCAAATGTCAATATTAGTCAATACTATCAATGTCAATATTAGTCATAATCAATAAATAAGTTATAATCAATAAATAAGTCAATAAATGCCAATATTAGTCAATACTATCAAATGATACATCGCTAAAAAGGGCACAAAAAGACCTTTATGAAACAACTGATGTTTGCTTATAGGGTTCAAAGTAAAAGTTTTATGAACATAATTGATTGCAAAAAAGCAACAAACTTGTTAAACTATTTTCACTTAACTCTGTAAATTAAGTTGAAATGCGCAATAAATTTGTTAGATTGATTTTTTCTTCAAGAATAAAAAATATGTCTGACATATTTTATGTCAGCAGAAAATAATTCAGACATAAAAATATGTCAAAATATGTCAACAGAAAATATGTCTGACATATTTTATGTCAGCAGAAAATAATTCAGACATAAAATTATGTCAAAATATGTCGACAGAAAATATGTCTGACATATTTTATGTCAGTAGAAAATAATTCAGACATAAAAATATGTCAAAATATGTCAACAGAAAATATGTCTGGCATATTTTATGTCAGCAGAAAATAATTCAGACATAAAATTATGTCAAAATATGTCGACAGAAAATATGTCTGACATATTTTATGTCAGCAGAAAATAATTCAGACATAAAATTATGTCAAAATATGTCGGTAGAAAATATGTCTAACATATTTTATGTCAGCATAAAATATTTCAAACATAAAAATATGTCAAAATATGTCGACAGAAAATATGTCTGACATATTTTATGTCAGCAGAAAATAGTTCAAACATAAAATTATGTCAAAATATGTCAATCGAAAATATGTGGGACATATTTTATGTCGGCAGAAAATATGTCTCAGACATATTTGACAGATAACAACCCTGATTGCGAATTTTATTGACATTGTCACTCACTGTTGCTTCCGCAGAAGGAAGTTTCTCAAAACTTAAATTAATTAAAACCTACTTAAGGCCAAATATGTCACAGTGCAGACTTACAGGCTTAGCTGAGATATCAATTGAAATTGACGAGTTAAAGAACATAGATATTAATGCATTAGTTGAAACATTTGCTAATATTAAAGCTCGTAAAGTCAAGTTTCAATGTAGTCATGACTATAATAATAATTTAATAAAAATAATTTTAAAAAAAAAAATTTATTTCAGGGGGGGCTCACATTTTGATCTTGCCCAGGGCCTTTAAAGTTCAAAGGCAGCCTCTGTTTACGAGTGGGTAAACACCACGCCAAAGGTTCAGACAGAAAATAAACATACATATACAGCAAATTACGGGTGAGCTAACATAGTTACTATGACACCTCCAACTATTTATACACAAAAACATTTGTTATTGCTAAAAATTATATCATGCTTCAAAGCAAGACTAAAGCATAAGTCAAGTAGATTTCGGAGATCTTTGGCTGAGAGTGCACACAACTCAATATCATCAGGATAAAAAGATCGTTAATGAGAAAAAGATCCATACAACAATTCTTTGGGAGCCTATTAAGTTAAACACTAAGATCATTAATACATAAACTAAGTAGCAAGGGAGATTGGTAGTGAAGTGCGACAAGGAAGTACACTTCCTTGTCGCACATTATCAATTGTAAATGTATTAATAAATTATTAATAAACTTATTTATAAATGAAAAAAAAAATTGATATAATATTTTTTTTAAATAAAATATTTATCTTTTAATAAAAATAAGTTATTTTTCAAATGAAAAAACACCATTATCTGCAATTGATCTCAATTTTTCTCTGACGCCTTTTATAAGCGACTGTAAAAAATTTTAATCAATTTCTTGTAGTTTTAATTTAATCCGATCAATCAAAACTTGCTTTGTTGAAGTTTGCCAATCTCCCTCGTAAAGCTTCTATGCCAAATGTCTCCAAAAATTTTCAATCGATCGTGCTTGAGGCAGATTTGGGGAATGGAATTCTTTATCGACGTAATAGACATATCCCAGTAAACACTCAAACGTCTATTAAACGTCAAAATAACATTTCGACAAAACGTTCGGATTTGGTTGATTATCCGTTTAGTATGAAATCCAGATTAACGTTTAGAACAAACGTCCATAAAACGTCAATGTTCAAACGTATTTTAAACGTCTATTACAGGATTATTATACGTATATAAAGCGTTCAGATTTAATCAAAGTAAACGAATATTAAACTTTTAGATCTTGTCTAATAGTTTCTTTGATTTAGTTACCGTAATTTCAATTTATTATTAAGTTTTAAAACTTATATAAACTGAAACTACGTTATAACTTTTTAAATTTATATAAGTAATAAGGGCTATATAGGTCTTAAAATTTATAAATAAGATATAGTTATAAAAGTAATGAAATTGAAAAATAAGATAAAGTTATAAAAGACCTGGTCTTATTTTTCATATTTTTTATTTATTTTATAATATGTTTATAAACTTTTATAACTACATCTTATAACTATACTACTTATACTATACTTTTATATTTTAAAACTATATATAAAGTTAAACTTATATAAAACGGTTTCATATAGTAGCAACCAGACAATCTCTAATGGACTTATTATAAAAGGACAAAAATAGACTTCGACAAAGCACTAATTGCAACAATTTTAATTACAACTATCAAAAATGAATTGTCTATAAAAATGTTTGTCTTTCTAGACAATCATTTTAAAAACGGACACTAAATGAACAATCTCGATTTTTTAATGAGGTATCGAAGATCTATTTAATATATAATTTGGACTTATAACGAGTAATTAAATTTTCACTGCAGCATCGTTTCAAAAACTGAAAACGAGCACAAAATTAAAAATACAATTTTTCTAACAGAAGTTCCATTTTTTAATTTTTTGTCCAGCGTGTGCTGTTGATTAAAAAGTTAATGTCTATTTAAAAACCTCAAAATGGACTATTTTGTGCTCAATTGAAGTTCATTAATTACTCAGTTCAGTTGTTTTTCAATTCTCAGTGAATGTGCGTGAAAATTTATTTTTAAAATGCCCTCTCCAGTTTGGGATTACTTCAAAAAAGTTGAAGGTAAGTTTATCATTTAAAAAATTTTCCTTAGTCACTAAAATCTTTATCACCTTCAATAAAATTATTTTAAAAATATGTGATCAAGGAGTTGTCCTTTATAAAATGTGGATTAGTAAGTAGAAGATTCCAATAGGTGTTAAAATTTATTTAGGTTTGTGAATAAAAGTGAATAAAAGTGAAAAAGAAAAATGTTTTTTACTTTCATTTTATTGATGAATATGTACGCAAGTTTTAAACAATAATTAATCATGGGCAATGATCGTCATTTGGAGTTTTGATGTCATTTCAATATTTTTTTAATATTATAAATTTACTACATAACAATCTTCTAATAATAATACGGTAATGAAAGATTTCTGGTTTTATGAAATCAAGTAAATTTAGACAAAATCATAGACACCAAATAGACAAAAAATTATGCTTTGTAGACTTATGAAGTGAAAATTATTTTTTAACTGAGCAATCTTAGGACACCATCAAAAATTTGATAGACACAACAAGGACAAAAAATTAAACATTTGTTGTGTCCATTACAACATACAGAATTGTCTATGTCTGTGTTGTAAGTCTATCCATAGACTAGTCTGGTTACTATCATATGGTGGGGATTTAGAGAAAAAAATGTTCGTGCGCTATACTTGTTTATGCTTCAATAATTAAAAAAAATTAAATGATCAAGCTTTTTGCAATGGAAATTTTATTGTAACAATTTTTATCAAAGTTTTCATTAAGATTAAGTTAAAAATTACTAATAAAATTAATAAACTCACAAACAAATATTTTAGATCACTGTTTTCTCTGGTTTATGCATTATCAAACATCTCCCTAGTATACCGCCTACTGTTTGCTTATCATGCACCTGTTCTTGTGCAACATCATCTACTTTCGTATCCTAATCGTCTGATTTTGTAACCTGGTTTGTAACCGCAAAAAACTAGGGTAAAATCGTAAGCATTTTAAATGAACATTCATAAATCAAAATTGGATTTAGACAGAATAACTTCACATATGGAGGATTTTCTGAGTGGAAGTTTCCAAAATTTCCTGTACCATCCATGTTTATTTTTGACATTAAAAAATTAGTAACGTCGCGGCATAACATATGCAGTGGTTTCTTTAGCAAATGTAACTAAATTAAGCTAAAATGCATCTAAAATAAAAAATATTTAGTTAATAGACCTCTTGATTAAAGCAAAGATGAATACCTACTGTTACACAACCATACTAACGTTTACAAAATGAATTTGAACTGTTTATAAAACTTACGAAAAAATTTCTATCAGCAGGATTTTCATAACGAGAGACCAGGAGTTCATTGATTTGTTGGCATTTAGGAAGGTAGATTGTCGCGAAAAGAGCTTTTTAACTAAAAATTTAATTGGCAAACCCGAAACTCGTTTATTATTTATTTATCAATCTTTTTGCTTTCAGTTGTTGTAAGGAAGTGAATCTTGAAAACGCATTTAAGTCTAGTTTAATTATTTAGCCAATGAAAAATAATTTTTCAGCAGTAAAACAAAAATATTCTTTATTTAACCAAGTCAAAGGTGCGTCGTTTTAGAGTCCGCCATTTATTTATATATTTAATTAAAAATACTACAACTGATTGTAGGTAGTCACGCTCTTGTCAGTTTTTAATTGTTTTTGATTGATATATCAACATTAAACTCTAAATTATTCTAAACAATCTAATCTTATCTTTAATTTAGAGATAAGATGCAAGTTGTTTGCTTATTATATTTGAATAAAGTAACAAATAATAATGTTCATGAGTATTCATGACTTCAATTACAATTATTTACTTATAATAGTTTAAAAAAATATATTGCATTGAAAGATTCAATCGATGTTACCTGTTATGTTGATGGCAAGAATACACAGTTTGTTGAAATTATTTCAACAATTAAGTTTTAATGTCATCCAAAAGTTGAAACAATTAAGTTTTAATGACGTCCGAAAGTTTTAATGTCGTCCAAAAGTTAAAACAATAAGTACAATAAGTTTTATTGTTTTTTAAAAACCACAAAATTAACAACTAGAATGTTTTTTTAATTAAATTTTTATTTTTTTTTAAAACATATTTTTAAAACATGTGCGGAGTGTTGCTACATAGACTATCTTATAGCCTGGTGCTACAAGGCAGTGTTGTACAGTGACTATCTTACAATCTGTATTGCTGCTACACCGACTATCTTATAGCCTGGTGCTACAAGTAGTGCTGCTACATCCCATGGCTCTGGTTCCCCACCCATGGATATTTTTAAGCAATAAACAAATTCTTTTTGAGAGAATTAATTGCTTTTATATATATATATATATATATATATATATATATATATATATATATATATATATATATATATATATATATTTTTTTTTTATTTTTTTTTATTTTAGGTGCCCCAAGAAGTCCTAACGGTCTTGTCACAGAGCACCGCGGAAGTGCATTTAACCAGGAAGTTCACGCCTCCTTCCTTACCGTGACGCGAAAATATGTCCAGAGCTCGTTTCGAACCTGGATCTCTTGCTTATAAAGCAAGCGTTCTAACCAATGCGCCACGGCCGCACTTATATATACAGATATCTATCTATCACTTAAGATAGATAGATATCTGTGGCCATTGGTCAATTTATGATAAGAACAAATATGACATTTTGCAGGAGAAGCGTTTGAAAATTTGATTTGTTGCCATAATTCGGGTAATAATAAAAATAAATTATTTTTGTTTCAGCTATAAATATTTCTGTATAAACTACAGCAATCATAGTTTGACCAAATGAAAGATATAACAAAATATAACAAAACTTTATACTTATCTTAAAATGACCAATTTTGCATTTATCAAAAATTGATCAATGGCCACAGATATAGATATTTTAAAAATAAAATTTTTTATAGATTTATTCCTATTTGTTAAAAATATATTTAAATTTTTTAACAAAAAAAAAATTATTTTTAAATTAACAAAAAAAAAAATTATTTCTAAATTTGGATCTAATTGGGTTATCTTTTTATAGAACATTGATCATGATTGCAGAACAAAATATACTAGAATACAGAGTTGCAAAAAATTTGATTGTCCAACACAACTTGTTATAACACAATACTTAGAATTTCCAGATTATAAATATTTATGTTTGTAAACCTACTTTCTGATTAAGATGTTAAAGTAATCCTTTAAAAAAATGTTTCTGATCAGGTCAGATTTTGTTTCATTGCAACTTTTATTATTTTCAAACTTTTTCTAATAATACTAGCATATTTATTTATACTTGCTATAATTGTTTAATAACCAATGTATTTATGAATCTATTTATATGTGAATGTAGATATTATGCATGTCTTTTATTTATGCTACTCTGTTATTTTTAGCCATAGTGGATACTGTCAGAAATAGAAAGACAAAATCAAAAGAGGTACGACATGCGATATTTGTTATCCAAGAAAAAAATCAACTAAATCAGAAAATTTTGTATTGCAATATCAGATATTTTAATGCACACAATGGTCATATGATTGAGCAGTCGTGGCGCAGTGGTAAGAGTTCTGGCTTAGAATCCAGAGGTCCGAGGTTCGACGCCGGCTCTAGCCCGACAAGCGACATTAGTAAGGAAGGAGGCGTGAACCTCTACTTAAATGCTCTCCCGCGGTGCTCCGTAATAAGACCGTAAGGACTTCTGGGAGCACCTAAATAACTGTAGACAGTGATTATGAAGATGACAATATGAAAATAACTTGTCAGTTTGCTTTTGTTGAAATATGGTTTTAATTTAGTAAATTTTCATGATTTAAAATTTACTTTATTGATCATTAGCCAACATTTTAGGAAAAGAAATCGAATTCAACCCTATTGCGGTAAAAACAAATTTGTTTACTGGTAACGTTAGAAAACTAGTTATTGCTATTTGTCAAGTTATTGGTAATTTATGTTACAATTTTTTATAATAATAATAATTTAAAGTAGTCAAAAGTACAATGCTAATTTTATACTCTAAGTATAATTATTACAATAGAAGTCAAAAGTAAAACGCTAATTTTATACTATAAGTATAATTATTACAGAAGTCAAAAGTACATCGCTAGTTTTACTCAAACTATAATAACGGTTTCTTTTACTTATTCTTTAATTTTTTGATAAATTAAAAAAAACCATTGGAATATTTAATCTTCTTATGCTTTTTTCTCCGTTTTCAAATTTTGCGAAGCATTGTCTGATTGTAAACATGACATCTTGAGAAGCAGAAGTGCAAACTTCAAACAGCAAATGTTTGTTATACTATTTTCAAGGGAATTTCAAAATTTATAAAATTTCTGCTTTATTCTTTTTTTTTAATTTTTAGGTCTAAAAAAGTTTTTTCTTATTACTTGATTTAAAAACATTGATATAATTTTTGCTGTACTTTGAAAATCTTAAAATGCAAATGCCAATACTTTACCCTACATGTGTAGAAAATATGTAAAAAATTTCATGGAGTTTTTATTGAATAAAAATTCATCTTTTTTTTCCTTCAAATTTGAACATTTGGTGGTGTACCGCTTTAACGTCTTAACGCAACTTAACGTTTGTTGCACAACAAATTCTATGTTGTAAAACAATTGTTGCGGAAAAACAAATCAATTTCTAAATCAGTTATTGTACGACCTTTCCTTAACGATTGGAGGCTAAGTTTTACTTACGCAGATACGAACTACTCACTTGTACTTACATTTGCAACTAATAGACAACAGACCTTTTTATTTCCCGTGATTAAAACGAAAACCAAAATGTTTTTTTTTGACAACTCTTTATACAATTTTAGATTTCTGCTCTATTAAAATTTACATTTTATATAGGGTGGTTCAAAAAACTAGCAATTTCTAAAAATACTTTAGCATTTATCTCCCGTGGGCATTGGACTTCCGAAGAGGTCCGGTGGATATCTGTTATATGATCAATGCCTATTGGGCTAAACATGTTTTATATAATAAAATAACAATGGATTTAAAAAATTTTGAATAAAAATATCTTTAGAAGTGCCTCAAAACTATTGAACAAATAATAAGTTCCTAATACTATCCACAAAAAAAACAACAAAAAAAAAACAAACAAAAACAATCAGGTTGATCTAATTTATAAACTTTTTTCAAAAAATTCATAAGCTAATAAGCAGAGCTCAACGACGAGAAGATGAAAGCAGAATGTGATCAAAGAATTTTTTTAAGGTTTATTTAGAAATGAATAAATAATGTTATTTCTAAATAACTGAAAACCATCCTGTTTTTTTCCCATCTCAAACACTGTAAGTATGTAGAACTGTTAAATTGTTGTTGGATGCTAAATTGTTGTTGGATGATAAATTGTTGTTGGATGATAAAATGTTGTTGGATGATAAACTGTTGTTGGATGATAAATTGTTGTTGAATGATAAATTGTTGTTGGATGATAAACTGTTGTTGGATTATAAATGACAAAATAAGTATTAAAATAAATTTTTTTCAAAGCAAAAAATTCAAACTTATTTTTTCAACAAATTTTCTCAACAATTTTCTAAGCCACTTACACCTGAAAAATTTTACAAATATTTTTGATAAATAAAAAAAAAAAAATCTTAAATAATGTCAAAAAAATTTAAAAGGTAAATAAGCACAAAAATAAAATAAACTCTTCCATATACTATTGATGATATTCTGTAAAGTTCTTCTATATACTATTGATGATATTCTGTAAAGTTCATCTATACACTATTGATGATATTTCTTGCCTAAAAGTCAAAAGAAAAAATTTGTTTAGCATTTTGTAGAATTTTGTCATATTTTATATAGTTTTAGGAATATCTTAAGTCCATTTGCATCGTTGCTTCTCATAAACTGAAATTTTTAATTTTTTATTTGTTATATTATGAAAAATAATAACATTTTCTATAAGTATTTTATAAACAATTTAAGAAGATCAAACGCAGTGAAGAATTAGAAACTTTAAATGTCTTTTTCTCAGAACAGCAAAAATGGACTTAAGACGGACAAAGTTGAAAGTTCTTCTTCCGGAGACTTTCAACTTCGCAAATAGACGATTAAAAATTTATGAAATTAAATAATTTGATAAAAATAGGCATAATAAAGAAAAAAAAGTTTCAAATATATATACAGTATCGGACAAAACATGGTGGACAAACTCAAATTTAGAACAAAAGTTGATCATAAACTAAAAAAAACTAGTAAAACAATTGAACATATTATTTTTTATATAGTTTATTATGTTGTTAGCAAAATTAAAAACTTTTGAATCATACTAAAAATCACTAAAAAAGTTTTATAACACATTTTCCCTAACAAACTACATTTTTCTTTGGACAAAACAAGGTGGACATTCAAAAAATCGACTGAAAATTCGAATAATTTTAAAACTTAACTTATTATTTTTCGAAAAACTTCAAAAAATTAACTTAATATTTGGTTAGACCTCCTTGACTTTTAATTACTGCTTTCATTCTTTGAGGCATAGACTCAATTAATGAGTCAACAATTTTCATATCAATCTCTCGCCAGGCCTTCTTGACTTGTTCAAATAATTCCTCACTGGTCTTCACATTTGTACGCTCAATCTTTTTGCCAATTATTTCCTAGATATTTTTTATGAGATTCAGTCTGGGCTTTGTGCAGGTCACTTCATTATGGTGATATTCTTGTCCTTGAACCATTGTTTTACAATGTTAAAAAAAATCCATTTTAGAGGCATCTCCTATTCAGCATGTGAAAACATTATCTTCCATTATATCTTTGTAGACAAAACGGTCCACAATACCATTAATTTTGTGAATAGAACTAGTTCCTAGTGATGAGAAACATCCACAAACCATAGCAGACGTTCCATGTTTAACACTCTTCTTGGTATATTTAGTATTGAATCTGGTGTTCTTTGGTCTCCTGACTCGCTTCTGACCGTCGCTTCCAAAAAGGTTATATTTTGATTCATCACTAAAAAGTTTGTTTTTCCACTGGTCTGCAGTCCAATTTTGGTGTGCTTTGGCAAACGCAAGTCTTAGCTTTCTATTTTTAAAAGAAGTTAGTGGTTTCTTGTCAGGCATTCGAGAAAACAACTTTGCTTCGTTAAATCTTTGTCGCACAATGCGATTAGAGATTTGTAGTTCAAGTTTTTCGGTTTATTTTGTGGATGACAAAAATGGATCTTTTTAAAGCTTTTTAACAATTATTCGATCTAGTCTTTGTGATGTTTTTCTTAGAGGTCCGCCCCGATGGTTTGTTTTATAGCTTCGTCCGCCCCGATGGTTTGTTTTATAGCAAGATCCAAATGATTTGACAGTTTTGTTTACAGTCAATTAAGGTATATTATATTTTCTACAAATTTCAGCTTGACGTTTTCCGCTTTTCAAGTCTTTAATAATATTTTCAGGTAAAACACTTCCTAATTTGTCGTAAGCCATTTTAAGTTGCAATATACGCCATATATCACGAGTTAAATCTATTTTTAGTTAAATTGAAAAAATAATTGGTCAGATGTTCCAAAATCTATTTTATTATTTTAGAGTAATGTTATGATAAAAGTGAAAACAAAAGAATATGGTAAATTGAATAAAGACAATGAAATCTTATAAATAAAGCGTCGTTTTGATTTGTCCACCTTGTTTTGTCCAAGGAAAAATGTAGTTTGTTGAGAAAAATGTGTTATAAATTTTTTTTTTTGATTCTTAGTATAACTCAAACATTTTAAATTTTGTTGAGAACATAATAAACTATTTAAAAAATAATATGTTTAATTGTTTTACTAGTATTTTTTAGTTATTGATCAACTTTTGTTCTAAATTTAAGTTTGTTAACCATGTTTTGTCCGATACTGTATATACATATATATATATATATATATATATATATATATATATATATATATATATATATATATATATATATATATATATATATAGTATATATATATATATATACATACATACATATATAAATATATATATATATAATATATATATATATATATATATATATATATATATATATATATATATATATATATATATATATATATATATACATACATACACATATAAATAAATAAATATATATATATATATATATATATATATATATATAGATATATATATATACATACATAAATATAAATATATATATATATATATATGCACATATATATATACATTAGTAACCATAGGAATAGACACCCCTGTAATTTTTACCATTTTTCTTAGAAAAGTTGACATATGATGCATTTGGTAGATTTAATTATTTATTTTTATATTTAAACCACGTCATCTATTATTTGGCTTATAGGAAATCGCAAATTTTAATCGCTTATATCAATTTTAAACATAATTATGCATTGTTATTGTTAATTGGTGTCAAAAATGAGTCATTACTCTGCTAATGGGTTTCTCTAGTTAAAGGTTAATGTCTCCTTATTTTTGGCTTTGGAAAATGGTTTAAAAGCAAGAAGACCCAGAAAAAAAACATATTTAAACAAAAAACAACGAAAGAATCGTTTGATTTGGGCAAAAAAATACAAGGAGTGGACAAAGGAAGACTGGGCAAGAGTTATTTGGAGTGATGAAAGCAAGATTTCCATTTTTGGAAGTGATGGAATCAATTATGTGAGAAGAAGGCCCAGTGAAGATCTTTTACCTAAAAGCATATTGGTTACAATGAAGCATCCCATAAGTAATCCCACAGAAACCTGAGTGTTCTAGCAGTACAGTGCTACATGCCACACCGTAAAAACTGTCAAAAATTGGTTTAAAGCCAAAAAGGTAAACGTTTTGAAGTGGCCTGGAAACAGTCCAGACCTGATCCGATAGAAAACCTGTGGTCTTGACTGAAAAAACTTGTAAGGAAAGAAAAACCTGGGAGCAAGCGACAATTAATAGAGGCCATAATCAAGTCCTGGTTTCACGTGATCAGCACTGAAGATTTGGGCAATTTAGTGGACTCAATGCCTCGTAGGATTGCTGCAGTAATAAAATGGAAATCCAACAAAATATTAAGTTTTTTTTTTATAAGCCATTTTTTTAATAGCATGTTTTGTAAGCTGTAAAACATAAATTTACCGTAACTTGCCACTTTGTCATTAAGTTGTTATATTTTTATATTAAAATTGTGAATTTTAATCAAAATTTTAGTTTTTTTTAATCTAAACACATTAAAAAATAATAATCAATATAGAAAACTGCATAAATATGGTTATTTTCTTTTAAAAAACACACCAAAGTGAAGTTTTAATATATTTTAAAGGGGTGTCCATTCCAATGGCCACTTGTGTATATATATATAAATATAAATATAAATATATATATATATATATATATATATATATATATATATATATATATATATATATATATATATATATATATATATATATATATATATATATATATATATATATATATATATAAAAGAATAAAAAATGCAAAAAATTAATCTAATCAATAATAAACTTATCTATATTTTTTAAAAACTTTTTATTTACCTCTTCAATTGAAATGTTTGCGACTTTAGCATAAAACATAGTAATGGTCTCCGGAAGAAGAACTTTCATTATATAGTCAAAATGCTAAGCAAATACAAATATATAAAATTGTATTGCTTTTCTGTATTATAATTTAAAGAGCTTTCATTAAAGATACAATCCTACTTTATTGATAATAAAGATAATAAAGATAAAATCCTACTTATTTAAATGTTATAATGGAGTAAACCTCACTTTAGTCATGTATATAAGCGTATATTTATATTGTTGATTGTGATTATACTATAATAACTGACAACAAAATAATTGACAATAAAATATTTTGACAACAAAATAATTGACAACAAAATAATTGACAACAAAATAATTGACAACAAAATAATTGACAATAAAATAACTGACAATAAAATAACTGTCAACAAAATAATTGATAACAGAATAACTGACAACAAAATAACTGACAATAAAATAACTGACAATAAAATAACTGAAAACAAAATAACTGACAATAAAATAACTGTCAACAAAATAATTGATAACAAAATAACTGACAACAAAATAACTGTCAACAAAATAATTGATAACAAAACAACTGACAATAAAATAACTGTCAACAAAATAATTGATAACAGAATAACTGACAACAAAATAACTGACAATAAAATAACTGACAATAAAATAACTGTAAACAAAATAACTGACAATAAAATAACTGTCAACAAAATAATTGATAACAAAATATTTGACAACAAAATAACTGTCAACAAAATAATTGATAACAAAATAACTGACAATAAAATAACTGTCAACAAAATAATTGATAACAGAATAACTGACAACAAAATAACTGACAATAAAATAACTGACAATAAAATAACTGACAACAAAATAACTGACAATAAAATAACTGACAACAAAATAACTGACAACAAAATAACTGACAACAAAATAACTGACAGTAAAATAACTGACAATAAAATAACTGAAAACAAAATAATTGATAACAGAATAACTGACAACAAAATAACTGACAACAAAATAACTGACAATAAAATAACTGACAACAAAATAACTGACAACAAAATAACTGACAACAAAATAACTGACAGTAAAATAACTGACAATAAAATAACTAAAAACAAAATAATTGATAACAGAATAACTGACAACAAAATAACTGACAACAAAATAACTGACAATAAAATAACTGAAAACAAAATAACTGACAATAAAATAACTGACAATAAAATAACTGACAATAAAATAACTGACAATAAAATAACTGACAATAAAATAACTGACAATAAAATAACTGACAATAAAATAACTGACAATAAAATAACTGACAATAAAATAACTGACAATAAAATAACTGACAACAAAATAACTGACAACAAAATAACTGTCAACAAAATAACTGACAACAAAATAACTGTCAACAAAATAACTGACAATAAAATAACTGTCAACAAAATAACTGACAATAAAATAACTGACAATAAAATAACTGACAATAAAATAACTGACAATAAAATAACTGACAATAAAATAACTGACAATAAAATAACTGACAATAAAATAACTGACAACAAAATAACTGACAATAAAATAACTGACAATAAAATAACTGACAATAAAATAACTGACAATAAAATAACTGACAATAAAATAACTGACAACAAAATAACTGTCAACAAAATAACTGACAATAAAATAACTGTCAACAAAATAACTGACAATAAAATAACTGACAATAAAATAACTGACAATAAAATAACTGACAACAAAATAACTGACAACAAAATAACTGACAATAAAATAACTGACAATAAAATAACTGGCAACAAAATAACTGACAACAAATGACTACCTTGACAACAAAAAATTGAATACAATGCACAGAAATGAAACAAAAATGACAAAATTAAGAAGATACCTAGAAACTTAAAAAAAAAGCACAAAGTTAAGAAACACCAATAACATGGGTACAAAATTAACACATGCATGTAACAAAATTTATGTTAAACTAAGCCTAATAATTTCTATTATGAATTATTAAGTTAATATTTACTTTTGATTTCTTTGCACAAAACATTTTAAGTAAATAATGACAGATCACTTCTTCGTGTTCATCAGTTAGGATGTTACTACAAGTCTGCATTCTAAGGTATGCTGAATGTGAAATTAAAATTATTAATCTAAACATTTATAACATGAAAAAAAAAAAAATTTTTAACTTATAAAAGCTGAACCTTTATCATTTCCACCTTTTCTAAAAGCCTCATGTCGTCTGCATGTTACCTGCAACAAAAAACACAAAAACTTAAAAAATTGCTTTGAAACAGTTTTCAATAACAATACCTTTAAAGTTTTTACATTGTAAAATAAAAAATTTACCTCTCCATTAAATACTCTATAAATATCTTTTTCGAGACTTTGGACTATATCATGCACTTCATTAACAGTAAGTTTTGAAGCAAACCTACTCAATTTAATTATACACCTATACTCAAACTATTATTTTTATTATTATGGATATATTTATGTTTAATTAAAAACTTATTAGTTGTTTAATATTATATATTATAATTATCAATAACAACAAGGTTTTTCATATCATTCTCCAAGTTTTATGTGATGAAACATGCAAATAACATAATTAATATTTATTGATACATTTTCTTTCAAATTTTTTTATTACAGTATTATTTGTATGTATGTATGCATATATATACAACCCACGGAATTAGAGACGGCATTTGGCAATGCCGACCTAACTGTCGACTTGATATTGTTTGAGGCCGGCATTTTATGCTGCCCTCATTTCTATGTTTTATGGGAACCCTTTTATGTCAAATTTTTTTTGCCAACCTAATGCCGACCTTTAACAGTTTGAAGTTGGCAATATACTGCCGACTCCGACCTCATTTTTCATAATTCCCAGGGTTAATATATACATAAATTAATAGCAAATCATTTTTTTCACTGTGTTTTATCTATAAAGACATGAATGATCAAATTAATAAAACTTCAATTTATACCAAAAATAAAAATACAGCAAATCATGTGTCTTAACTACTGTAATATTAAATATTTAGGAATTTACTGCATTTGCTGCACTGCAAGAAAAGTTTCAAGACAGGAAAAATAAAAATTTTAATTTTCTACAAATATTGATTACAGGAAAGGTAACATAACAACCACAAAAAAATAATGAAAGTATTATGAACCGTGTTGGTGAACACATTAAAAAGTTTTATGTGTTTTTAATTTCGCTTGAGAGCCACTCAAAGCTATTACAGCAGTACTACACTACAGCAGTGTTACACTACAGCAGAAAGAACAAACATAAACATACCAAATGAATGTTGCTGCAATGTATAGACTATTCATAAATGAAATCCAGATTTTAAAAAATCTTGCAAGTACAGTTTATGTCTTAAACTTTTCAAATTTAAATTTAATATCAAATTGGAACTTGCCAGAATGACGTTTGTGATACTTGTGAAAAATATAATGTGCAAATCAAGACAAACGAATCCATTAATGAAGCTAATACCACTAAGAAGCTCCAGACTCCTGAGCTACATAAACCACAGGCTAATGTTTTTAATATTCAAACTATTTGGAGATATATTAAATTTAATATTAAGATATATTAAATTGGAGATATATTAAATTTGGAATCTCAAAACTTTGTAATTTTTTTTTAATGTGCTCATAATGCTCCAATTTTTTTTTAAAGATTTTTGTGTATCCTAGTTGTTTTTTTTTTAGATTGTTTTGTATCCTGGTTGTTTTTTTTTAGATTGTTGTGTATCCTGGTTATTTTTTTTTAGATTGTTGTGTATCCTGGTTTTTTCATAATTGTTGTTTAAATTAAAAAAAGATTTTGCAAAAAAATATGCAAAAAAAAACTTTTAACACACATTTAACAAAGGAAATAAATTTTCATTTAACATTAAATGCGTTAAAGACACTTAAGTGTTATTTAAAGTCTACTTTTGTTTGCTTGGCTGCAATTTTCTACTGTTTTCATTTTTCTCAAGTAATAATTGAGTTTTAACCTTTTTAAAAGTTATTAAAAGAAAAAAGACAGTGAATTAACATTAATGTATATTGGAAAATTCTGCAGTAAACATTTTAGTTTCATCCCATATTTTTAACAAAGTGAATGCCATTTCTTTCAAAATAGTGTTGCATATTGTGTCAAAATATTGTTAAAATTATAAAGGAAAGTTTGACAGAAAATAAGCAAGCATGAGTCACAAAAAGTGATAGTTGTAAGTGCAAGTAGTAGTGAGAAACTTTTAAAAAGTAGTAAAGAAAAGCGAAATAGAGAAATGAAAAAATGATGGTTTTTTGTGTTTTATAGTTTTTGGTATTTTATTCATTTTTAGATTAGAACTTGATTAGAAATTAGATTGAAGAACTTGACTCAAAGCATAGATAGTACTCAGAACACCGTTTAATAGCCCAAGCAATTGCCTCATTACTACTAATAAACCCTAAGCCGTAACAAAAGGCTCCAAATGTGGCCTCCGCAATGCATACCATAAGTACAAACAGGGACACCATCCATGCGCAACATGGGACTGTTAATAGTTAGATATTTTTCAGCTGTTGATGGAATCAGCCTCTCTGAGAGCTACCACAGAGTTCGGGAAACCTGGCTACCAGCCGGCCTCAGAACCATAAAAAACGGAGTTTTAAAGCTGTAACCTCATTAGGAGATAGTAGAATGAGTTGCCTAGTCATAAAAACAGAGACACAAGCAAAACCCATGCATCGAGTCAAGAAGATTCAGCATTCAACATCCTAAACTGGAAACAATGTATTAAAAATACATCTGCGCCAGCCTAATAGATGAGGAAGGGGTGCGAGGCTGGTCAACAGATAGAATCTGTTTACCCCTTAAGTCTTTGCCTAGGAGGCCTTCTACAAAACAGTAGCTGGGTGCATTTAACATCTGCCTAAGATGAGTATTTTATCGAGACACCATCTCTAGCCTTTACTCAACCAAGAGCCCCAAGGCAGGGGGTGTTTTAAATCGGAGTTGGCATCTCCTAGCTTTTGCCTAAAAAGGCGTATCCTACAAGGCAGCAGGACATGAAGCAGATTGTACTGGGTTACATGTTGCCAGTAGCAGGATAACCTGATCTGACTTAAATTAATTAAGATGGTGCGCACTTTAAAGCATGCAAATTTGGACTAGGAACTTGTTCCTTTGGATTGAGCATATTTGAAACAGGGCAATCATCATTTATAATTTAATAAAAAAAATTATAATAATATAATTTAATAAAAAAAATATAATTTGATAAAAAAATATAATTTAATAAAAAAAAAAGACAAAAAAGAATAAATAAAAATAAGACAAAAAAATACAAAAACACTTAATAACAACAGCAAACAAAAATGAAAATAATTAGCAAAACAGCACAAATAAAAATAAACTTTACACAAACGAAAAGGCAAAACACAAAAATTTATGTTATTTTTTGCGAAAAAAGAAAGCTGTAGAAAATGTGGTAAAATAGAAAAACAGCGAACAATAAAAATAACTAGCTACAAACGCGCAAATAATAACAAACTTTACGCAAAAAAAAAGGCAAACACATAAACAACAAAATGAAATAAAAAACTACAAAACAAAAATGCAAACACAAAAGCTTCACAAAATAAAATAAAATAAAAAAATAATTAATCTTTTGTTATTTTTGCCACAAAAAAAAAGGTGTAGAAAAATTGGTAGCAATTTATTTTTATGTTTTAAATAGTTCTTTCTATTATTAATTCGAACTTTTTTCTTTTAAATTGGTACTTTGCTTTTAATTTCAACTTGTTTCTCCGCGCAGCGGCCTTGTTCGTCAAGGTTCGTGTTTTGGAGCTATAGAGTTGAGAGAGGGTTATAACCACTAATAAGTAGCCTCCTCATCTGTAGTGGCCTTCTAGGCCTTGAGGAGGTGATTAACAAAAAAAAAAAAAAATTGATTTTCATTGATTTTTTTTTGTTTTGTTTTTGTTTCATTAAATCTGTTTATTCTTTTATTCATTTTCGTGTTTTATATTTCTTCAATTTTTTAATTTGTTTATAACTTTTAATAATTTTCTTATTTTAATTTATTTTTAACTAATCTTTTTTATTCTTCAAAAAAATTTCCTTCGCCTTTCCTTTTCTCCTTTTTTCCTTTTCAACCGTTAAATAAACACTTCCGCCATTTGCGATATCATAGCATTGAATGATAAAAAATTTTTTCTTTTTAATTAATAGAACTTTTTATTTTTTTTTATTTTTAATAAATATAGTTTTTTTTTTACTTTAAATTATGTTAAAAATTGTATTTCCAAAAAAACTCTCACCATTTATCTCAAATTTTACTTGACTGGAAAGATCAGAAGAAATAGTTTCACAAGCAACAGTGACTTTGATTTAGATTTTCAAAATATTGAATCAGTTGAAAGATTTGGTAACAAATTTGCTTAACAAAACAGCAATTGAAATGAGTTTTTATTTTTATTTTTTTTTAATATTTAGGCAAAAAAACACCATAATTTTCAACCAGAAAGTGCAAAAGTTTTTCTTGCTACTTATCTTGGTTTGATGACATTTGAATTAAAACTAATTGTTTTGAAATCAGAGTTGTTTAAATTTTGAATAATGCTAATAGAATGACATTTTAAAATAATTAGCTAATTAAAGTAATCCATGGTTTCTGTAAACACTACCTTAGAACACGCGCAGATTAAACACCACATCAGAACATCTGCAGATCTTTTCTGGTACATGTTACAAACATCTCCAAAAAAATATATATATATATTTTCAGTGCTATTTTATTTATTAGTAGTCATTTATTAGTATTTTATTTATTAGTAGTCTTATAAAGATACACTCCCTAGTAAAGCATTACCACAACCAAATAAAAAGATAAAGCAGGAACAACAGCGTTTAGTCTGTATAAAGTGCAAGCAAGTGAATAAATTTCTACAAAGTAAAAATTTATTCACTTGATAAGTAAGACTAAAAAATAATCGAACTTTCAAAGAAAGTAAAAGCTGCAACTTTTGTCAAAAAAATATAAAAAGGAATATGATTAAATATGAAAGTACCATGTTATTACCAGTTTTTTTGAATACCACTGCGCAGGTGTTAATCCAAAACAAAAACATTTAATATTCTCATAATTTTTCTTTGATGGTTATTCTAGGCATACTAGGCATATTCCAGGAAAAAATTTGCATTCTTATGCAGTTTGTTAAATTTAAAAACTTTTTACATTGTTTAGGCTGATATTGTTAGTTAATGTATTTCCTATAAACTTTAATAGTCAATAGAGCTGTGCAAGATTAGGTTTTTATTCTTTGATCAAAAAAATCGATGAGTTCGAGTTTGAGATTATTAAACAAACTAGTGAAAGTGTACATTCAACTCATTCAAAAATGTCATCATCAACAAACCATAATTATCCTAATGCTAAAAGTCTACAAATTTTTTATGAAGAAAAGTAAGTTCTTCTACATGCTCTGATAGAAGACTGCAGCGTTTAATGGAAACGATGTTCCCAGATGTTGAGTTCAGACGCTCTGAATAGACACTGGTCTAATATTTTATAACGTTTTAATATAATTTTACAGCAACTTTTTGAAGCGTTTTAATACAATTTTACAGCACCTTTTTAAATATCGAACCTTAGGTTTGAAATTCAAACTATATTGGATTTGAGTTTGATTATTGAATAAACTCGAACTCGAAACTTCGAGTTTCGCACACCTCAAGTAGTTAATCACAATTGTGTAACTTAAATATCAAAAATTGTTAACATAATTTTATTATTGTTAACATAATTTAAATATCAAAGATTGTTAAGATAATTTTTAAATATCAAAGATTGTTAAGATAATTTTTAAATATCAAAGGTTGTTGATATAATTTTTGATATTGAAGATTGTAGTGGTATAGTAGCTTTGGAAGGTGTAGGTTTGGAGGCATCTTTCAGAGTAGGTGCGTAAATTTGGAGGTGTCTTGTCTGATTGACCTAACCTAGGTGGTAACATGTTAACTTTGATCGTAAAAAAAATTATTAACTCTTTTAACTTTTTATTATATTTTATTACTTTTTATTATAAAACAAATATTATTTAAATTATAAATTAAATTAAATACTATTTAAATTGATTATACTTACTTTGGAGTCGAACTAGGTGGACAAAATACATTCTCATCTTCATCACTTTCCATAATCTTCGAATAAGATTCAATTTCTGTTATATTATTGTTATGGTAACAAAACATTTAAAGTCAAAATTAATACTTAAAAAGTTGTTGTGTAAATTAAAAAAAGTTATTAAGAAGAAAAAATTATTATTTTCTGTTCTTCAAAACAAAATTACATTTATAAAAGTTAAATGTTTATATTTGTAAAGAAGTTGAAAACATTTGATTTATCAAATTTTATACTAGTTTTCAGTAAAGACAAATGTTCCAGATATTTTTTTTTTGTAACATTGTGAAATCAATTTTTAATAACTTTTTATAATTATGATATTTCTAGGAAATGTTTTAGTTACATTTTTTTTAATTTTTAATTAGGATAACAAATTTTTAATTAGAATAACAAATTTAAAAGTATATAAAAAAAAGAAAAAAGAATCATTAACTGATAAATAACAATAAATGTTTTTTGTTATTTTTAAAATGCAGTGCATGATATGTGATATTTTTGCAAGGTTTTTATCATGCAATAAAATATAGCTCAAATGTTACAAATAATTTCAACATTCAATATATGCAAACTTTACAAACATACAATCCCAACACGCAATATATAGAAAGCCTTGCAAATGTAAATTGTAATGTAATATCTCCTTTCCATTCAAAAAAAAAACTAAAAATCAATAAATATTTTATCTCTCTAACTCAGAAAGAAAAAAAAAAGAAAAAAAGAAAAGATTTAAATTATAAGAATTTAAAGAAAAGGTAAAAAAGATCATACACCAAAAAGTTTTATTAAGGTTTTTCATCAATGAAGAAAACCTTTTTGAAATTCTTTTTTTTTTTTTGATATAGTTTAAAGCAATTAACTTTTTTTTATTGATATAGTTTAAATTTTTTTTATTGATATAGTTTAAATTTTTTTTATTGATAAAGTTTAAATTTTTTTTATTGATATAGTTTAAAGCAATTAAAAACTAAGTTTTGAACAGAAATAATTTTTACATTCAAAATTCAAGAAGTTGCATCAATTATGTTTTTTATCAACATGATGTGGCACAAAAACTTTTAAAATATTGAAATTATAAAAATTCTACAAAATAATTTTACATTATCATTTTATATAATTAAACAAATCTGAATTAAAAAATTTTTAACTCACTTTTGTGTATAAGGTATTATAAAAAATGTATATAATATATACTATATATATACACATATATAAATGCAGAATTAGGTGCAGATTGATTATGTGATACTGAAATAGGTAGCAGTGGGGGCTTCACTACATTGATGTTTACATCTAGGTAAACATGCAATGCATTTCTAGATAGAACATGTCGCTACAATAACTGAGGGTTTGAGGGCAGCAATTTTTTCTTTAAATTTTATTTTTTTTCTGAAAAATTAAAGAGCACATTTTAAGAATTAAAGCACACATATATTAGGAAATTGCGCCTTTAGATTTATCATCCATCGTGTGTGTGTGTGTGTATATATTATATATATATTAGGTTGATAACTTTTTTCTGACACCATGTTCCTGGGTCATGAACCGATGAATATTTGTACAAAAGTAATGGAAAAAAAAAATTAATTAATTATCTTGGTAAAAAGTAGTTTTTTACAAGTATTTTAAGAATTACAAATTTGATAACGGATATTCATCGAGAACAGCTGTTATAATACCTTTAACAACGGTATCTACTTGGTAATCTAGTGCTGGTGACTTAACTTCCCTTTGTTTATTCTTTGACACTATTACTTAGTATTTTTTGTGACTAATACATTTACCATCAAAGTGTAGTGACCAGCTTTCTAAATGTAATGCTTTCTTCATTTCTTCTTAAATCTTAACAGCTTTTCTAGTAGTTGATCTCAATATACCAGACTATGAAGGTGTGTGAATGTCGGTCCTATCTTGAGAACTGTCAACAAAATGTTGCTGCTTTGCTAGTTGATAACTTTAAAAATGTTACTAACTTGGTTGCAGTTTTGGTTTTGCCGCAGTTCTTGATGTCAAAAACTTCATTCAATGGATCGTATTTTCTTTGATTTACACATTCATCGTACGTTTTCAGCACTTGATCCAGTTTTGCCTGTACTCTCGAATTAATAAATGTGGAAAATTTAATTTCTTTTGCCACAAATTTTTAGTTAGTTTTTCCTCAATTCACTCAATGCGTTCTTGTCTAACTTTGATGGATTCTCCCAAGAACAGATAGCAACCAAAAATATGGATTTGAGTGGTATTTTGCTGGTATCTTCTAGTGATTGTTCTTCTTTTCTTATGTAACTTATAAAATCGTATCGTAGATTCTTCATCCAGATCGTCTTGTTTCTTTCAGTAGTTGAAGCACTTTTCTTATAAGACATTACAATTGAAGATAATACTTGAATATATTTCCGAAAGGTAATAATAATAAATATATGTGCTATATCACTTTCATACTATTCAACATACTATTTGTCATCTGGCAAATTTGGATTCATATAAAATTAATCTATATTCTATATTCTAATAAAATTATTCTATAAATTATTAATCTGGTGAAAATAAATCCATATAAAATTATTAGAGTTGTTTAATCAGGCAGCCTGTATAGTCTAAATCTTGCTAATTTCCATAAACTTCTAGAAGACTCCAGAAAATTCTAGAAAGTTTATTCTAGAAAGAGATTTCTAAAAACATCCAGAACAGTCCAGAAAAATTTAAAAAGTTTCATAAGGTTCAAGATAATTCTAGGCTTCAGAAGATCATATTGCTACTGTCTGCAAATACTCCTTATACACCATTTTAAAAATTTTGTACAGTGACAATTTTTGAAAATTAGTCAGAACAAAACCCATTCATCGATTTATAACACAGAAAATTAATTATTTTACAAAAAGTTATTATATATATATATATATATATATATATATATATATATATATATATATATATATATATATATATATATATATGTATACATATATATATATATATATATATATATATATATATATATATATATATATATGTATACATATATATATATACATATATATATATATATATATATATATATATATATATATATATATATATATATATATGTATATGTATATATATATATACATATATATATATCGGCCTTTGCCAATGTGCCATCGGCAAAGGCCGATTAAGGATAATTATAGGGTTTAATGTATGTGTATAAAGGTAATATCTTAATATTAGGTATGCAACTTGCATATATAAGGTGTGCCTAAGCACCAGTTCGGTTTGGCTTAGTAGCCAATACTGATGCATTGGCCAATGCCGATTAATCTACCGATGCCATTGGCCGATTAATCGGCCAAGGGTTAAGCCGATTAGTTGGTTGCTGGTTACCAATAGCATAGGCTAGTAGGTCGAATCACTTCTGATGAATAGGTACATGTTAAATATGTAATTTAAATCCCTTATATTATTATAATACCCTTAAATAAATACATCAAACCTTTTATTAGCCACAATCGGCATTAGCCGATGGGACATCACTAATATATATGTATGTATATATATATATGTATATATATATATATATATATATATATATATATATATATATATGTATATATATATACATATATATATATATATATATATGTATATATATATATATATATATATATATATATATATACATATATATATATATATATATATATATATTTATATATATATATATAAATATATATATATGTATAAATATATATATATATATATATATATATATATATATATATATATATATATATATATATATATATATATATATATATATATATATATATACATATTAGGGTGAAGCATGAGTACATTGACATTTTCAAAAGTTTTAAAAATGAATGTGGTACCTGTTTATTTTGTTCCTTATATCATGATATTGACTCCTGCTAAAGTTTAGCGAATTTGAATGATTTTAGAGCGCATTTTTTGATTAACATTATTTTCTTATTGTAATATACTATAAATTTAGTTACTGTAAATTTTTTCATTTGTTCAATTATCTATTTATTTTATTATGAAGTAACTTTTAATTTGATTGAATTTAATTAATTATAATTTTTATTAGCAATTTTATTCTTATTCTTATGATTACTGATTTGTGGCACTTTTTTAAAATAATTTATTTTTATGATAATAACAATTGTTTTACTCAGGTTCATATTGTTATTGTTATTATATCATTTTGTTCATTATTTTGTTATATTTTGATTTTCAGCAATACCCTGAAATGGATTCTCAGTTATCTTCGTTTTCGGACTTTGTTTTCACACTTTTGAAAACACATTTTTGAAAAAAAACACAACTACTGATATTTTTTTGTGGTGTCAAGCACTCTCAGTATTTTTTCATCATCACAAAAAAGAAAAAAATAATAATTGAGAAAGTGCTAGGTGAGTAATTCCAGAAGCATTTCCTTTGTGGAATATGGCAAGAATTCCAACAACTATTGAACATAATACAATTGCTTGTAATATAAAACAATACAAAGTAATGCAAAAGCTTGAAATATTTTTTACAAATGGGTTAAAATAAAGAAAAACATGAAACAAGCTTCAGCAACACAAACAACAAATAAAAATTGTGAAGAAATATCAAATCTTTGATATTGCATATGCTGATGCCATGAGTGTTATTACAATCGAAGAAGATATTTCAGGCTATTTCTAATAAATCAGTGAGGTGAACATAAAGGATACATGGTCGGAGTTGACATGGCATTTACGAAAACAGAGACGTCCAGAAAAGAAAAGAATTAGAAGAGTTCAGATGTTGTGAGAAAGAAAAGCAAAAAAAAAAAGAAAGCTGAAAAGTCACATTGATTTAATGCACCTATCTGACAAGTCTGACAAGTCTAAATCTGGCAGTGAAACCTCAGATGAAGAATTTATGAAACTGAGGAAATCTAGTCAAAATGTTGTAAAGAGGGGATCTCAAGTATCATTTCACCTGAGTTAGCATCTGCTCTTGACCAAACCAACATTACAGATCACCAAATAACTTATTTACTGGCAGATAAAGGTTTAGTTCATGACATTTTAGATTTTGCTATTAGTCCCAATATGATTCAGAGAGCTAGAATTACTAATCAAAACAAAATTGCTACAACCATCAAGTCTACATTCAACTTATCAAATGTTCCATTGACTGTTTATTTTATATGCCATAGTGGAAGAGCGCTCGCTTCATAAGCAAGAAGTTCTGAGTTCAATCCCCACCACATCCCTGGTAGTACCATGACCAACTTGTTTCTTTATACAGCGGCCTTGTTCGTCAAGGTTTGTGTTTCGGAGTTATAGAGTTGAAAGAGGGTTGTAACCATAACTAAAGCAGGCTCCTTGACTGTAGTGGCCTTCATGGCCTTGGAGAGGTGAATTCAAATAATAAAAAAAATATTGCAAAGTATTACCAGATGTAACTGAAAGAAATTTGGTTGATCAATTAGCAGTTGTTATTACAGGTTATGTTGACCAGCTTCTTGGCATTCCAAAGTTAATAAGTGGAACTGGTGAAGATTACCAAAAATGAAGAAGAAAAGCAATTCTTGCTGAACATCGGTCAAAGTTTCCTCATCCACAAAAAACTTTGTTGATTGATGGAATTAAGTCATCAAAAAATGATGGAATCGAAAATCAATAAACATTTTTCATACAATACAATATATTATGGACCATGGGTTCAATATTTTTTTATTATTATTTTAGTAATGCAGCAAGTATTCCAGTGCTCATGAAATTTGACAAAGTAACAAATGAGACTCGAAACTTTAACAATTATTGAGATTTTTTTTCTTAAGTGAATGCAAATATCTTGTTATAAACCAGAAGTTTATTAATTAATTTTTTAATTTATTAATTTGTAAACAATAATACTATTATTTTAGTTTTTATAAATAGTACATGGTTTTCGATTAGTATACAGTAAAAGTTAAAATGCAATGTTTTATTTTAATTTATTTATATTTTGGGATTGCACACTAAAAGAGATTGCTGACCAAAATAACCAAAAAAGTAAAAAACTTGATATTGATGAGCAACCTTTAAAAATATAAAATCATGCCCAAATTTCACAATTGTTATTCTTAAGCATGTCTCAACATAAAATGGTACCATTAAAGTAATTAAAAACTTTTTTTTTGCATAATCCCTAATATATATATATATATATATATATATATATATATATATATATATATATATATATATATATATATATATATATATATATATATATGTATATATATATATATATATATATATATATATATATATGTATATATATATATATATGTGTATATATATATATATATATATATATATATATATATATATATATATATATATATAATAGTTTGTGGCATTTGGGAAGCACGGAAGGAAAAAAGTGATTCTTATGCCAACACATACGTCACTTTTAATTACTTTTGACTTTCATCCAACATTTGCGTGTTAGATAAAAGTCAAAACCATTAATTTAATTACAAATTAATCGATTTTTAAAAAAACCACAAAAACGCAAACTTAATTGACAAGAATGTTTTTAAAAACATTCTGAATGTTTTTAAAACATTCTGAACGTTTTTAACAATATAAACAATGTTTTTATTTTTATTTTTTTTAATAAAATGTTTTTATTTTTATTTTTTATATTGTAAATCATGCGCAGAGTGTTGCTACATCGACTATCTTATAGCCTGACTCGCAAGGGAGTGCTGCTACATCGACTGACAAATAGCCTGACTTGCAAGGGAGTGCTGCTACATCGACTGACAAATAGCCTGACCCGCAAGGGAGTGCTGCCACATCCACTATCTTTTAACCTGACCCGCAAGGAAGTGCTGCTACATCGACTGAGGGTTTGGTTGGGGCAGGCAGTCTATCAAATAATTAAAAAAAAAACTCCAGTCTTGCATTTTAATTTTTACTTTTCGTAAACAAAATATGGAAAAACTTTTGGTCAACATATAAGAGTTCTATATATATATATATATACATATATATATATATATACATATATATATATACATATATATATATACATATATATATATATACATATATATATATATATACATATATATATATATATACATATATATATATATATACATATATATATATATATACATATATATATATATATACATATAATTTAATTGTAATTTAATTTGGTAATTTAATTTGCTTAAAATATTTTGTCTAAACCTAACTAAAAAATTGCATAGTTATGCGGATTTTTACCAATTTTTACGCTTCGCATTTACTTTAATACTTTAGCGTACTTGCTTAAACACGTTATGCGAATTACTTTTTAGCAAAGACGATATTTAATTTTCATTTAAAAACGCGGGAAATAATTATTGATAACTTTCATGATACACTTACTTCATATGCTTATTAGAGCTATTTACTACAGTTTTATTCATGTCGGGAAAAAGTAAGAAAAAAGTACATTTTTTGGTTGGGGAATCCAGGTCATCCTTACCAAAAGACAAATTTTCTACAGAGCAAGAGGTTTTGCAATACTTCTTGCATTTAAAGGAGAAGCATCCAAAACAAAAAGAAAGTAGAATTATCCACTGTCCGTTGACAAAACACTTTGAAATCAGATGCCATAATGAAAAGTCTTTATGCTGCACTCTTTCAAAGTTAATTGCACCTTGGTTGAAGGGTGGATTTCAGATTTTGCAATTACAAACAATTAGGTAGGTACCAGACTGTATTTGTTTTTGTTTTATTTGTATATTATTAGAGGAAAACAATTAATATAACAAATATCTGCTGTTAAATAAATTAATTAACAGAAATAGATGTGTTGTAAAATGTTCAGAACCTACAAATCATATTTTTTAGTAAAAAGATAGAGAAGCTGATCCTAACTTGGAAACTGTTAAAAAAAAACAAATCAATACAAACTTTATCAGAAATTGAAAAAAGGAGGAAATTTTTAACTCAGATGAAAAGGATCTTTTGGATTGCACCTGAGCTCGATACTCTGGTTGCAATCATTAAAGCTGATAAGAAAAGAAGTTGTCGAGACAAGACTGAAGATATTGCTTTTTTATTAGACCAATTAGGAGATAGAAAAACAAGAATAGGTGGATTAGACACAAGGTACATTTCCTCTGTTAACAGGAGTTTATCCAAGTTTGAAATGAGATCAAGTTTGAATGAAACCATGTCAGAGAGTGAATTCAGCTCAAATGGATCCGATAAAAATGAAGATAATGATGATTTCCCGTATCCAGATCCAGAGTTTAAGAAGAAAGTCAAAAAACCAGATACTATTCTACTTCCAAAAGATATTCTCAAGAGAACTGCTGATACTGCTGTTGGGGAAGGATTAAGTCATAGGCAGCATACTGCCATGGTTAATAGTATAATTGCTAAATCAGGTGGAAATATAGATGAATTTAAATGTTCAACCTCTACAGCATTAAGAGCAGCAGATAAAGTCATTTATGATGAATCAAAGAGGATCAAGGACCATTTGAGAAATTTCAGAAATAATAATAAGAACATTTTAGTTCAACTCCATTTTGATGGAAAAGTATGTCATGAATATACTGATGGGAAAAAATCAGAAAAAGATCGATTAGCAATATTAATAAACGGTAACATGGAAACGCACCTGTTGGGAATTCCAGCTATTTCTTCCGGAACTGGCGAAAATCAAAAAAATGCGATCAGAGATATCTTGAATTGCTTTGACCTTACAAACAGTATACAAGCTGTTACATTTGATACAACCAGAATCAACACTGGAAACAAAAATGGAGCTGTTTCTTTACTGGTAAATGAAGTTTTTCAGCGACCAGTTTTATCTATTGCATGCCGACATCATATAAACGAGCTACACATAACACATTTCTGGAAAAATTATCCAAGTAGTGCTACTTCTGGACCAGATAATATGCTGTTTAAAATATTAAAATCAACATGGAATGATCTTGATGTAGAGAACCAGGTAGGGTTTTACAAAATTGGTTAACATTTTTGTAAAATATTATTGTACCCTAGTATTTCTTCAATTTTGAGCTCTTTGATTTTTTTTTGACATTTTAAATAAAAAGGTGTTGAGAAGATTGACTATTCCAGATGAAACATGGCTTGGTCATCAAAAGCACGAAAGCATAACGTTCTGCAGAAATATTATCACCCATGGGTCTCTGAAAAAGGTAGCCCGATGACTAGATGTTTTAATATGTAGTTATGTATACAATATGTACTATGAAGTAGTAATATATCCTAGATTTTTCTTGTTTAATTCTATTATTCTTTATAAGACAAAAGTATACATACCTATGTTTATTGCATTATACCAATATACTTCTGGTTTAATTTTTAGGATGGGGCTACAAGGAAGGACTACATTGAGCTGACAGAGCTTACACTTATGGTGCTTTCTGAGGAAAAGTACAAGTTTCGTACACCCGGAGCAATTCATCATGCCCGTTTTATGGCAAAAGGTAGAGAATTTTAGGTTTATGATAGGAAAAAGTCCAAAGTTAAAAATTATAGCTTCATAGCAAAAAAAAATGAATTTGTTATACATGATCAAATATTTAGCTTTTCAAAAAAAATAAAAATGTATATTTTTATAGGTATCTACTACCTAAAGCTCCAGCTTATGATGGATGCAATACCCAGTCTGACAAATCGACTGAAAAATGAAATTACTGAAGTGGCAACTTTTGTGGCTGTTTTCTATACTACCTGGTTTCTCAAAACTGAACTATCTGCTGTGGCTCCTCGTCAGGTAGGTACCAAGTTAACAAGTATGATATATATATATATATATATATATATATATTATATATATATATATATATATGTATATATATATATATATATATATATATATATATATATATATATATATATATATATATATATATATATATATATATATATATATACATATATATACATATATATATATATATAAGGATTCTATTATAAATAAAAAGTTTTGATTAAAAGTTTCTAAAATATAAATTTTTTTAAGGTAAGCTAGTTACTTAACAATTTTTTGTTTATCCAGGATATGAGAGCTCTTTGGCAAATGAATAGGTTTAAGGAGTACAATTTGATTGGGGCAGAATCAATCATTGAATCAATCAAACGGCACACATGGTTTCTGGACCCTTACCTTGTTGTTCTTGCCTTAGCTGATGAAAACTGTGAAGAAAGAGGTGAAATTGCTCAAAAATTATACAGCTTTGAATTTCGTAGCTTAGATAAATATTCGTTAGCCCGAATAAAAGCTAACATGGAGGTCCTCAATTCTTTAGACTTCAGTGGACCGAAGCCACCAAGCTTAGTTGAATTGGTCACAGAAAATTCGTGGCTTTTGTTCCTTATGATAGGGCAGAGTAAAAGTGACTGTCAATGGATGAAAACCCCGCCAGAGTATTGGACTTGTAACGATTTCTACTTAAAATTTAAAGATGCTATTTTTAATCTTGCAGTTGTTAACGATTGCTCTGAAAGAACTGTTTAACTCATAAAGGACAACATTGATATTGCCAGAAAGGAAGAAAAAAGACAAGATTCACTTTTATTCATGCACAATTACAAAAGGAAGTATGTAGGAAAAAGAAAAACCTCCAAGAAAAACAAAAAAACAATATAAAATTATTGCATAATATTTGTAAAAAATAACACTATTATTAAGAAATATATAAAATCAAATCGCTATGACTTTACATATCAACAAAGTTATTACGTTGCGTAAAAATTGTAAAAAATTGCACTAAATTTGGGATTTTATAAATAGATTTGCATGAAATATTTCAGATAAATAAAAATACCATGCATTTTTATTTGTTTTTTCTAACTTAGAAGAAACTCTGGAAAGGAAAAAAATTTAATTATTTTGAGTTTTAGAACTTGCTCAAATATGCCAAAAATAGGCTTAAAAAGGTCTAAATTCAGGCAATTGGGGCACTTGAGCAACCCCTAAAAATGGTCAAAATTGAAAAAAAAAAAATTCTATTAATAAAATAGGGGTCTGCGCAGCAGATAAGACTCCATGGTACTTTAAATTTTTTCATGACCCCAAAATGAAGCAGTCTAATATATATATATAAGCTTAATTTTGCTGTGAGCATATATTCAGCAAGAGTGCTCGATGAATGATATCAGAGCTATATAATATATTCATATATATATTAATGTATGTATTGACATACATTAATATATATATATATTCATATATATATTAATGTATGTATGACATTCTTTTATTTTAATGACATACATATGTATAGTAAAGGGACTATTTTATTGTTAAATAAAATCCATTTAGATCTAGTATTTTTCATTTTAGGGTCATTTTAGGACCAGACAAGAAAAGTTGTTGAAATTTACCCATAAAGGGGTTAAGGAGTAAACAGCCTCGCACATTTGGAGCCCTTTGTTACGGCTTAGGGTTTATTAGTAGTAATGAGGCAATTGCTTGGGCTATTAAACGGTGTTCTGAGTACTATCTATGCTTTGAGTCGCGTTCTTCAATCTAATTTCTAATCAAGTTCTAATCTAAAAATGAATAAAATACCAAAAACTATAAAACACAAAAAACCATCATTCACTAATATTCGTGGTCTTCGAAGTAACTTTTCTTCTGTTGAGTCTTATCTCTTGCAAAGTTCACTAGACCTACTTCCTCTTTGTGAGACTAATTTGAGTTCGGCTGTTTCATCTTGTGATCTTAGTGTTGATGGATATCTTCCTCTAATTCGTAAAGACTCCAATAGTCACATGCTTGGTCTGGGCATTTACATTCGTAAGAATTCACCCATTTGTCATGAAACTAGCTTTCATGTGCTTTTGTTTAGCACCACTTCACTCTATTGCCTTTCTCTTCGTTCTATATCGCTCTCCTTCATCTCAAGACTGCACTCTTTTTGACGTTATTTCTGATCATATTGACCAAGCCCTCTCTCTTTATCCATCAGCTAATATAGTTGTTGTCGGTGACTTTAATGCTCACCACTCAGAATGGCTTAACTCTAGTGTCAGTGACTCTGCAGGCATTTAAGCCCACAACTTTTGCCTTTCTCAATCCCTAACTCAAATAGTCAACTTTCCAGCTCGCTTTCCTGACAACCGGAATCATCTACCTTCTCTACTCAACTTATGTCTTGTTTCTGATCCTAGCCAGTGCTCAGTTTCTCCACATTCACCCTTAGGTTCTTCTGATCACAGTTTGATCTCTCTAAAACTAATATCTCATTCTTCTTCATCACCTGAATCCCCCTATTATCGAACCTCTTACAACTACAGTAAAGCTGACTGGGATTCTTTCCGTGATTTTCTTCGTGATGGCCCTTGAGTAGAAATCTTTCGTCTTCCTGTCGACAAATTTGCTTCTTACATAACTTCGTGGATTCAGGCTGGAATGGAATCTTTTATTCCCTCTCGACGATTCCAAGTCAAGCCTCACTTTCCTTCATGGTTTTTCTCACACTGTGCTACTGCAATTGCCAATCGAAACCGTTACTTTCATATTTATCAGAAAAACAATTCTCCAGAAAATAGACGTCTGTTTATTACAGCTAGATACCATTGTAAAAAGGTTTTGTCTAACACCAAAGCCCGCTATTCTCCGGTCATGAAATCTCGTATCTCCTCCCAAAAATTAGGCTCTCGTGACTTCTGGAGAATCTTTAATAATATCAATAATAAGGGCAAATTTTTAATTCCACCTCTCTTGTATGGTTCAGACTTTGTCACCTCACCTAAAGACAAAGCTGAATTGTTTGCTAAAAACTTTTCATCAATATCATCTCTTGATTCCACTAGTTGCATTCTACTTGATATTGCCAACAAACAGGTTGATCCATTGCTTGACATTCATATCACTCCAGCATCTGTATCTAAAGTGATTTCCTGCCTTGACTGTTCTACAGCTTGTGGCCCGGACAACATACCTGTTATTGTCTTGCAGAAGTGTTCTCCGGAGCTGTCGTCTTTACTCTCAAAACTATTCAAAAAGTGCTTATCAGTCTTGTTTTCCAGCCTGCTGGAAAGCAGCATCTGTTATCCCTATCTTCAAAAATTCTGGAGAGCAATCTGATTTGTCTAACTACCGTCCCATAAGTCTTCTTCCTATCTTAAGCAAGGTTTTTGAATCTTTAATTAACAAACACTTAATTTCTCATCTTGAATCTAATAACTTACTTTCTGACCATCAATATGGATTTTGATCTTCTCGTTCTACAGCTGATTTGCTAACAGTAATAACTGACAGGTTTTATCGTGCATTAGATGAAGGTGGAGAGGTTAAGGCCATCGCTCTTGACATTTCAAAAGCGTTTGATAAAGTTTGGCATGCTGGTCTTCTCCATAAGCTTTCTTCTTATGGTGTATCCGGCAACATCTTTAAGATCATTGAATCCTTCCTTTCCAATCGTACCATAAAAGTTGTCCTCTATGGACAACACTCTTCTTCTTATTCTGTAACTTCAGGGGTTCCTCAAGGTTCTATCCTTGGCCCTATACTCTTTTTAATTTACATTAACGATCTTTCAGATATTCTCACATCTAAGGTGGCATTGTTTGCTGATGATACTACCATTTATTCTTGTCGTGATAAGAAACCAACACCCTCTGATTGCTTGGAGGGGGCATTTGAGCTTGAAAAGGATCTCACTTCTGCTACAGCATGGGGCTCACAGTGGCTGGTGAATTTCAATTCAGATAAAACTTAATTTTTTTCAGCCAATCGTTATCGCAATAATTTAGATCTTCCTATATTTATGAACGGTGATGTACTCGATGAGTCACCTACTCTTCATCTTCTAGGATTAATCTCTATAAATCTCAAATTCGGCCTTGTATGGAATACTGTTGCCATATCTGGGGTGGATCTTCTAATGATGCCCTTTCTCTTTTAGACAAGGTGCAAAAACACATTGTAAACATAGTTAGACCTGCTCTTGCAGCCAACTTCCAACCATTATCACATCGTCATAATGTTGCTTCTCTTTCTCTTTTCTGCAAATACTATAATGGGCACTGCTCTGAAGAGCTAGCGTCTCTTGTGCCATCTACTAAAATTCATTCTCGTGTTACTCGTCATTCAATTAAGTGTCATCCTTTTTCTGTGACTGTTCCTAAGTGCTCCAAAAACGCTTATTCGTCTAGTTCTTTTCCTCGAACATCAGTTCTTTGGAATTCGCTTCCTTCATCTTGCTTTCCTGATTCATATAATTTGCAATCTTTTAAATCGTCCGTCAATCGTTATCTTGCTCTACAATCTTCATCTTTTCTCCTACAGTAACTTCCAACTTTAATTAGTGGCTGCTTGCAGCCTTGTTGGAAGCGAAGATGTTTAAAATAAAAAAATTCTAAAATATGTTAATTTGAGTTTGTATTATTTTTTTTTACTCTTTGTTGTATGGTGTACTTGGTATGTACTTGGACTCTTGGAAATTTTAAGTTTCAATTCTGAACAAATAAAAAAGTAATTTTTAGCAAAAAGAAGTGATGGGGAAAAAAAACACCTGAGTTCTCGAAAAAAAGGACAAATCTGTGTTTTATTGGAGAATAGTGTTCTGAAACAAATGCAGATAGCTAAGAAATTGAAGATTTTAACAAACAGTTAGTGCAGTGAAAAAGGAAGTTTGATGACAGTAGAAACATTGAAGCTGGAAGAGATAGAAAATGCAGTCGTAAAATAATTACTACCCCCAGACTTGATAAAAAGATCAAAGTAATGGCCCATCAAAGTGACTCCTAGCAACACATTTATATGTTCTTGGAGTGGTTTCTTTGATATAAATATGATTATTAATTAATATTTTGTCCTAAAAACCAAAATTGAAAATTAAACAAATAAAAATTTATCTATAGACAACATTTTCTGAAAAATAAATCAAAAATATAATATTGAAAATCAAATAATTACATTTTTTCACTTAGGGTAAAGCCACCCCATAAACTTTATTTAAAGTTAATTTTAATTAGAATAGTTATAAATTTGGCAAATATTGAACAAAACTCATCCTATTTAAATTTACTATTAGTTATAACATCATAACCCACTCAAATATTAACAGCAGTTTCAGCCAACTCACAATTTTGCAGCATATAAATTTAACAATTCTTATAGACTCAACAAACAAAGAAAAAATTATATCAATAGTTCCTCAAACTACAATTAATCTAAGTAATAAATAAACAGAATAACTTTACTTTTGTGATAAACCTAAATTTGGAAGAAGTCGCATAAGTACAAAGTAGTTTTTAAAAGTTAAAACTATTTTTTATAAATTAGCCAAAGTCACCTACCAGGCCATAGTCGCCTCATTTTACGGTACAAATGCAAAAGTTTAATTTACAAAAATAATAGTTATACAAAAATTAACTTTTTTTCTAAAATTTACAATTAATTTTTTTATTTTTTTATTACCAATTAAAATGACAAAAAAATAAGTAAAAAAAGTTAATACATTTTTTTTGACTATTTATTCTTATTAATCAAAAACTCTTTATTAACATTTTTACTGTTTATCTTAAATTAGGAAAGCTAGAAAATTTTTGCATATTAATAAATAATAAAATAAGTTAATAACGCTTTTATATTAAAAGAATGAAAAATACTTTCGGTAAACTAAATTTGCTGGTAAAATACACCGAAAACAACAACTTCAAAAAAATCACAAGTGAAACATAAAATGAAATGTATCATTTATAAATAAATATACATAACAAATATATATAAATTTTAATAATATTTTTTTATTTTATTTAAAAGCAAAATTTTAATTTACATAAACAATAGTTATAAATACAAAAAATAACTTCTTTTTTTTTTAATTTACAATTAAAACGAAAGTTCTTTTAACTAACATTCTAATCGACTGAAATTGACAAGCCAAGCATTTAAAAGCTATCGCGTTATGGAAAAGTTTCTTATTTAAAAGCTATCAATTTAAATAAGTTTTTTTACTTATCGCTGAAAAATATATAATAAATATCATATCGAAAAATATCATATTTAATGCAATTTTAAATTAATTAAAATTTACGCATAAAAAATTTATTTAATGATAAAAATTATAGTATTAAAGTAAATGAATATCTATGTAAAAAAGTTCAAAATTTTTTAGGTTTTTTAAAATTTTTAGTTTTAAAAGACTTTTTAAATGACTATTAAGACTTTTTAAATGACTTTAAAAGACTATTTAAAAACCTGAATATTTAAAAACCTGAATATTTAAAAACTTTTCATACAGTATAGAGTGTTTTTAATGATAATATACTTATATAGAGTGTTTTTAATGATAATATACTTATATAGAGTGTTTTTAATGATAATATACTTATATAGAGTGTTTTTATTGTTTTTAATTAACAAGTCGTTTTAGCTATTTAAATTAGTTATTTATAAGTTTTATATAAAAAAGACAAAATATGCAAACGATCGTGCTACAAAACTTTTTAAAGCTGTATTTAAAAGTGATGTACGCAAAATAGATAAAAAAATTGCAAACAATTGCCTTTCATTCTAGTTTTCACTCTACTATATAAACAAAGAAGAAACACAATGTAAATATCACACAAAGTGATATTTATATTTAAGTTTTGTAAAACAAAGTATGTAGAACAGTGAATGTTGTGAAACAAAGTATGCAGAACAGTGAATGTTGTGAAACAAAGTATGTAAAACAGTGAATGTTGTGAAACAAAGTATGTAGAACAGTGAATGTTGTGAAACAAAGTATGTAGAACAGTGAATGTTGTGAAACAAAGTATGCAGAACAGTGAATGTTGTGAAACAAAGTATGCAGAACAGTGAATGTTGTGAAACAAAGTATGCAGAACAGTGAATGTTGTGAAACAAAGTATGCAGAACAGTGAATGTTGTGAAACAAAGTATTTAGAACAGTGAATGTTGTGAAACAAAGTATGCAGAACAGTGAATGTTGTGAAACAAAGTATGTAGAACAGTGAATGTTGTGAAACAAAGTATGTAAAACAGTGAATGTTGTGAAACAAAGTATGTAGAACAGTGAATGTTGTGAAACAAAGTATGCAGAACAGTGAATGTTGTGAAACAAAGTATGCAGAACAGTGAATGTTGTGAAACAAAGTATGTAAAACAGTGAATGTTGTGAAACAAAGTATGTAGAACAGTGAATGTTGTGAAACAAAGTATGTAGAACAGTGAATGTTGTGAAACAAAGTATGTAGAACAGTGAATGTTGTGAAACAAAGTATGTAGATCAGTGAATGTTGTGAAACAAAGTATGTAAAACAGTGAATGTTGTGAAACAAAGTATGTAGAACAGTGAATGTTGTGAAACAAAGTATGCAGAACAGTGAATGTTGTGAAACAAAGTATGCAGAACAGTGAATGTTGTGAAACAAAGTATGTAGAACAGTGAATGTTGTGAAACAAAGTATGGAGAACAGTGAATGTTGTGAAACAAAGTATGCAGAACAGTGAATGTTGTGAAACAAAGTATGCAGAACAGTGAATGTTGTGAAACAAAGTATGTAGAACAGTGAATGTTGTGAAACAAAGTATGCAGAACAGTGAATGTTGTGAAACAAAGTATGTAGAACAGTGAATGTTGTGAAACAAAGTATGTAGAACAGTGAATGTTGTGAAACAAAGTATGCAGAACAGTGAATGTTGTGAAACAAAGTATGCAGAACAGTGAATGTTGTGAAACAAAGTATGTAGAACAGTGAATGTTGTGAAACAAAGTATGTAGAACAGTGAATGTTGTGAAACAAAGTATGCAGAACAGTGAATGTTGTGAAACAAAGTATGCAGAACAGTGAATGTTGTGAAACAAAGTATGTAGAACAGTGAATGTTGTGAAACAAAGTATGCAGAACAGTGAATGTTGTGAAACAAAGTATGCAGAACAGTGAATGTTGTGAAACAAAGTATGCAGAACAGTGAATGTTGTGAAACAAAGTATGCAGAACAGTGTTGAATTCCTTCAAAGTTTAAATGTCAAAGCTATAAATGTATTAACACAAAAATTATGAAGATTAGAAACTGCTGTTGTTGATTTTGAAATTAAAAGATGAAAATTATTAATGTCTTATAGAAATTATGATGTTATATAGAAATTGTATTATAATATAACATTTTTCAATTTTATTATATTGTAAAATTAAGATATCTAAAATAAAAAATTATTTCGAGCATCTAGAGGTCAGAGTTTTAGGGGTTTTTTTTAATCTTAGGAAGTTAAATTGATTTTAACATTTATCAAATTATGTTTCAATAATAAAAACAATGCAATATCATCCAAAAAATACCAGGCAACACTCCATCAAACGTAATGGTCCACAGTGTGTTTCATCAATAAAGACTAATCATTATTGAAGAGAATCCTTTATTGATAGGAAAAAAAAATTTTTACAAGAGCTCAATTCTTTATTAAAATATATTCTTGATTATTTATATATATATATTTTTTTATACAATTAAACTCAATACCTTTAACTTCATTCACTTTGTTTTCAAGAGATCTAAAATAAAAGAATATTTTTTTAAACTATGTATTTCTTAAATGTAATCAATGCAATTGTCAATTTTTTTTCTTTTTTAAAAATCAAAATTTTATAAATTTTAAATTTTATTATTCTTCAGAGCCATTTTTTGTAAGAATTAGGCAAATTCCTGAGACTGTGGAAGTGGCCCCCTCCAAATTGCTTGAATTTTTTATACATTACTTAGATTATAAAGTAAACCTATTTCTATAAATTTCTGAAAAATGTTTTGTTTACTTAGAATCCGGTTTTTAAATTTTGATATTTTTTGAAAATTCTTTAGAAATTTAGTTTTGCCATCTTTGAATCAATTTTTATAGCAATTTAAGAAGTTGAACTTTTTTAGTTAATGTCAGGCGTAAGTAAAAAGGTCTCTCTAAAAAATATGAAAAAGTGTTAAATAGGTTGACTAATTATCATAGTACAAAAATAGTTTCGTCAATTTTAAATGAGAATTATTTCTAACAGCAAAGAGTTGCACACAATTTTTCTAAAGGCAAAGAGTTGTACGCAATTTTTCTTCCCTACACTTTCCTCCTTCCTTACCAATGATGCATATATGGCTCGAGCTGTGTTTTTCATTAAGTGAATTGTTTCGTTTAATTCAATGCCTCACTATATGGCAACAATAACTTAATCGACGGCCGAGTTTTAAGATTTTAATATTCTTGCGCAATTCTCTTACTGAAATAGAAATAACGCCACAACTTAATACTTTTCTCACCAAATTCAAATGAGTGATAGTTGCTAATAATTGCTTAATCTTTGGTTAACTACAGCTTTATACTTGCTAATTTGAACAACTGCTTCTTTTTCATCTTTAGCCCTAAAACTATAATGCATAGCCTTGTGTATGTTTTTAACAGTCAAAATATTATTACCAGAATCAACGCAATTCCTTACGATTGTCTTTTCAGCTGCACTATCCTTGTCACACTGATCTTTTCCACAACAGGATTGAATATCTTTCTTTTTGCACACATTCTACATTGCTTCAGCTGAAAGATTTCCCTAATAGGTATTATTAGCTGATAGCAGCCGGTATTATCAGATTTAGTAAACATTTTGATATTTGATGTTTGATTCTGAATTAGTCTCAAACTGCAATTGCTAACAAATCAAAATCACTTATTGATCAGGGATCAAATCTTAAAGTAAACACGCTTGAATAAAATTCCCGCCTTATTTTATGAAGAATATATCCACATGTAAACTCATTTCTTTCTTGTCTAAATGTTTATATATAGTTAAATACACCCTTTACAGTAATTAAAGTCATAAATGGAATCAACATCTTTAGAATTTTAAACTGCTAACTCTTAGATCATCGCAAGAGGTTTTCAGGAATCATAACAATCGACACATACTACTTCCAATATCTCTGTTTTGAATAGAATATTTTTTTTAGATGGGTCTGATGCATGTTTTGATCTATAAGAAAAAAAATTTAAGTCATTGACACTACAACTGGATAACTTGCTCTCAGATATCTTTTTTTCCTTTCTCAAGAGAGATTTCTTAAGAGCTTTGAGAGATTTAGAATTAAATCGTGCTAATTTCTGTAATGTTTGAAAACCATTCCTGAAACAGTGATATCATCTAACCCAGCTAAGCTTTTTTGACTTGATGGTTTTATTGCATACAAGACTTTACACAAACTTAAATAAGATAGTGACACATAGCATTCACTGCAACTTTTTTTATTGAATATGATAGTGTGGCTAAATTTTGTCATCAATATTGCATACATTTTTTTTTTTTTTTATTGCTGTTGCTGTTAAAAAAATTTTAATAAACAAAATCATGCAAAATACTGCTTGTTCATACTTTTTGTTTAAGTTTGATCGAACAAATATTTTCTTCTCTGGAATTGTCTACCTTTTACTAGATACATGCCATTTTCTTGTTACTTCTATCCAATGTTTGGTAGACTCAAATGTATTCATTTTAAACTTTTTGGTATACTTAGTATTTTATAATAAAAAGATAACTAACATGGAACCACTTTGTTTATATTCTGTCTGAGCACAAATAATTTCATCTGGAAAAAGGTTATTTCATCAACATTTTTACTGTTACATTCATTAATTTCTAATGTCATTAATTAATTTCTAATATTATTTATCAACTTTTGATGTCATTCATAAATTTCTGATGTCACTCATAATTTCTAAAGTCATTCATTCTCTAAAAAACTTTTAAGTTTCAATAAAATTAAATTAATAATAAAAAAATTTAAAGACTTAAAAAACATTCGTGTACTAGTTTAAAGTTTGATTTGTTTTCAACTTAAAGCAAAGTATATAAACTTTTATTTTTAACTTTAAGCAAAGTAGATAAACTTTTGTTTTCAAACCTTTTTTGATTCACAGTGATAAAAAGCATGTAAGGAAATTCAAAATATCCAACGTAATTTCCACCTTCTGAAAATAAATAAACAATAGCAAATGTTTAAGAATAAATATTTTACTAAAGCATAAAGTAAAAACCTAATATATTTAAATTTTATTTATAACATAATATATTGCACTTGATAAATTTTTATTTGAACTTCAAACTTTATAAAGAAAATAAAAGTTTTAAAAACACTAACCATGGCTGTTCTGCAAATTCTTCATCACAAAAAAAAAAAAAGTAAAAAAAATAAAAACATAAATCAATAAAAAAACAAAAATAATAAAATCAAAACATAAAAATACAAAACAATAAAAATACAATAAAAAACAAGTCAAAAACAAAAAACTATATATAGCTTTACTTTTAAAAAAATTTAAAAATGATGCAAAAAAAAATAACTTGATGATGATTGTGACAATGGTTTAATGATAGGGGAGACCATCACATTGGCCCACGGGGTAGGTTGGCCCATTCGAGTTTATTCAAAGGCTAGACGCTTTAACAAGCTGGGAATCTAAGTAAAGGTTGGTAGTAATTCAATCCTTTTTTCAAAAAATAAATCATATTTATTGGACTATATTTAAGTGTGTGGGGCCGTTTTAACAATTTTTGATACATCAAAGTAAATTCTGAAAAAACTTGTTTAACGTGTTTAAACTCACTGACATTTGACATTGCAGCATTATTCAAGTGCCATATTTAAAGCTTATAGTGTAAGGATTATTTTAGTATATAATGTTCCACAAAATTAGTTGATGGATTAAGGGAAAGTTGTTCATACTCTAAACATGATAATGGGGCAGATTGTCCCAACGCAACCGGGGCACGTTGGCCATGTGGCCAACTTGCCATGTAGATTTTTAAAATAATTCGGGTAAATTTGTGACGAAAAAACTCTTATTGTTATAAAAGTATTAAAACTTGTAAAACATATTTGATCAGAAATAAGCCTCATAAACAAATTGGCATTTGTTTTTATACATTTTTTGGGGTTTTATACATCGATAATAAGAAAATATCACTCGTATACATGATATTTAAATTTGGATTAATAATCTTATTATAAAAAGTAATTTTAACTTAGATTTACATGTCTAAACTAATTAAATATTGTATATATTTATATATTATTATATATATTATTTAACTTATAATATAACTTATATATGTAAATTTAATTGATATTTAAACTTTTACATATTAGTTATACTTACATATATAAATTTAATACTTTATACACTTAACTTTTTACGCTTAACGCTTAAATTTATATATGATATATAAATTTAATATGACATGAGTTATGTAAACTATTAATGATTAAAAGTAATAAGTATTTAGTAATTTAAAAAAGAAAATTATAAAATGCAATTTTTTAAATATATAAGTATGCAGGTATATAAATAATTAAATAAAAAAGAAATACTTAAATATAAAACATGTAATAAAGTAATGTACTTTTGGTTTTTGCATTTTTTTTAGACCTACCTAAAAATGGTACGAAATTATGCTTGCAAGTCACAACGTGGAAAAGTGTCAGAAGAAACAATGTTATTGGCAGTGATACAAGTTACAAAATATAAAAGATCAATTAAGCAGTTAGTAGAGAATTTAATTACCATGTTAGACTCTAGGAAGATATTGCATATCCAAAAGGTTGCCATCTACATCTAATGCTTCGGTTCAAACTGAAGTAGAACTTGATTGCCAACTGATTCTTTCAAATTCTAACAATGATAACACACTTGAGTTTGATGTTACTGCAACAGTACATAAGCCTAATGCAGAACATACGCCTGATAACGTAGCTATAGGGAGAGAGTTACTATCACCTGAACTATATAAAAAACCCTGGCACAAGTTTGGCTATGCCATAAGATTTCAGGTATTTCTATTTTCTCTAACTAATTTGAATATAATTTAGTACTGTAACTTATTTAAACATTTAATAAGATTCTTCAATACAAAACGCTGCTTTGATATATTTAAAATTTTGAATTATTTTAGAGACTGGGACAGATACCTAATATGATTTTAATGTTTACGCTTAATGGTAATATATATTTTATATTTCTTTAGGTATTTGAACCTGAGCAGGAAGTTTTGCTTGAAGAATACCTAATGAAAGCAAGTGAAATTTACTTTGGTCTTTCTCCTAAAGAAGTTTGACGGTTTGCTTATACATATGCTGTTGCTTGTAGCAGGAAAATTCTTCACTCATGGATAGAACTTCAATCTGCTGGTAGTGATTGGTTCTCCAGATTCTTAAAAAAGCATCCAAAGCTCTCTATTTGCTCTCCTCAAGCAACAAGTTTAGCTCGATGCACAAGTTCTAATAAACATAATGTAAATTTATTTTATGACAACTTAAGCAATGTTTTGACTAGGTTAAAATTAAGTGCTTCAGACATTCGAAACATTGA